>NC_084961.1:2160095-2280095 GCF_949316205.1 Platichthys flesus
GAAGGAGAAACGCATCAACCCCTCCAGCAGCACCACCCCCCCACTGCCCAGCCAGACCTCTCCCATCATGACGCACAAAGCCTCCTGCTACAGCCCGCACATGGTACAGTCCGCCGCCACCAAATCCACCCCTCAGTTATTTCTGATATTTGTTTCCTAATTTCTTTGCCCCCCCCTCTCGGCAGATCACGAGTCCGGGTCTGTCCCAGGTCACCACCAGCCTCAGCACAACAGGTGAGATGTGTTCACTGCTGCTGTCGAGTCCCGTCCATGAATTATTAAAGCTGAGAGCGCTTGTGTTGTTCGGAGCCCGGAGGTCAGTCACAGGCAGATTGAACTGGTCCTGTCTTTATTTGGGAGAGGGTCGATGTTCCTGTTGTGGTCAGAGAATAATCCCTTTCTGCGAGAGGAGGAGTGAAATGAAAAACAACGACAACAACAACATGGAAGCACTGGTCCCATCTGGAGTTGTTTACCTGCCTGAGTCGTGGAGAGTCCTCGTGATTTATAGAGCTCGGCTGCCGGGCGAGCTTTCCCAGGGTTCGCCCGGATGACAGACGACCTGACAGGCAACAAACACAGCTGGAGAATTTATTGGCCCGTTGAGCCGAGGCGAGAAGAACTCCTCTCGCTGAGCGGAGTCAGAAGAAGAAGCCGAAGAACCAAACTGTTGACGAGCAATGAAACTCATCGCGGCTGCTACGTTTAACATCGACAAACTGAATCGGAGACTTTTGGAAACACTATCGGTTTTAGTTTTAAAACTCCACGATGGAATGTGTTGTGTTCTTAGGATTTTGTTTGTAGTTTGTTGTATTTTCTTTAAATAAGCAAACAATCTACTTCCTGTTGACGCCAGCACGCACATGACCAGTGTTTCTGACTGGTTACCAGTAGCCCCAGTGAAGTAATTTATCTGTCTTCTCCCCCCCCCCCCTCAGCTGCCAGCCTGTCACCTTCAGCGTCCTGCCCCATGACGCCCGTCAGCTCGGCTGCCGTCGGCTCCACCTCTTCTTCTGTGACTCCACCCCCTCATAGCACAGCCAGCCCCGCCCCTCCCGGCCTCGGCGCCCACGGGCTTCACACCGGGTGAGTTTAAAAAAAAAAATTCATAAAAAGACATAATTCAGAGCAGTTTACTTCCAGGTTGGAATAAAATGCATAAATTAGATCAGAGGAATATTTGTGAAAAACTAATAAATCACTTTCCTTGATATATTTTTTAAGTTTAAAACTATAAACCAAGCAAATGGAAAAACAAAAAGACTAAAAAACCTTAGCAAAGGTTTTTAAAATCTAAAAAATTACATACATTATATTATTATGCACCAGGGCTTAAATACATTTAGGGGAGAATATGTTAAATTCCATTTAAGACTGCTTTACTGGGATGTGTAGTTTCTAATGTGTAGTTTGTGTTTTGCAGTTTGTAATGTGTAGTAGTTTGTGTTGTAGTTCTTTCTCAATCATACAGACATTAACAATCTGTAATAAAACCACCAACAAACAGCAGCATGACTCTGATCAACTTTCCTTCAACTCTGGGGTTGTGTAAATATCTCTGGGACTCTGATACTTGACCTTTTTCAATTTATTTAAGTTAATAATAGATTTGTGTAGTTGAAACCTGCTGAAACCCTGTTGTTCACTGTCACGTTTGGTTTGGTTTAGAGTTGTGTTGTTATCCTGATGTAGCCTCAGATTGGAATGTTCTGTATGCAGCTGGTTGTCAAACTGGTCCTGCACCAGTTTAACTGCAAGTCTGAGTGTTGACACACAAAAAGCGACTTCTTGAAACATCTGCAGCTTTGACCCAGATAGAGAAGATCAGGTGCTGAACACAACCAGACGAACGCCTTCAGGTCTGATGAATATGTTTGTATCAACGAATCTGTTTCTCTTCATGTGTGATTGTTCTCGTGTGTGTCTGTGTGTGTGTTTGTGTGTGTGAATTTGCGATCCATCCACATTTCAGGAACACAATGATGGGAGTAAGCACAGCGATGAACCAGGCCCTCATGGGCAGCAATCCCCTGGCCACAATGCAAGGTGTGTGTGTGTGTGTCTGTGTGTGTGTGTGTTTGTGTGCACGTACGTGTTGGTGCATGTGTGTGTGTGTGTGTGTGCAGTCCCCTCCGGTCCTCATGAGTCTGTATTTCTGAAGACCACTTCCCATTTCACCCTTCATCCATTCTCACCAGAATGAATTTCCGTGCAAAGCCGGAGACGACAGCGAGCCTGGCTTCCACTCTTCCTCCTCCTCCTCCTCCTCTTCCTCCTCCTCCTCCTCCTCCTCCTCCTCCTCCTCGGCCCAAACTTTTTGAATCACTCAGTGTGATGAAAGATTCAATTCGACTCTCGCACAATGGCCTGCTATTATCACAAGGTGACAAGAGCCCCTGAAGGCGGAGATTAGGAGGCCAGGTCAGCTTACAGTAAACAGTTGAACAGGCACAATCCTCCCTCCTCCCACTGATCCCAGGCCTGTTGGCCAAAGAGCGGCTTTCCACTCAGAATTCCCCCATTGAACCGCACGATCTGCTGCCGAATCAATTAAGCATCACTAATAAGCTCAGCTTTGAATCCGTCATGTGCTCCATCTCCCTATAGCTCCGATTCAGAGCCTCGCTTCCCACTTCCCCCCCGCTCCCCCCCGAGCCGGCCTCCTCCGGCCATGTGCTGATGAGGAGGACACAGTGTGTTACAGAAAGTGCAGCTCTGGCAGCGGCGGCACTGATAGAGCTATAGTGAGGAGGAGGAAGAGAAAGAGGAGGCTCTGTGAAAAGAGAGAGAGAGAGAGGAGAAAAGGATTTGTGCTGTGATTCCCTCCGGGGCCACACACTGGTTACACACAGGCTGCTGTGATGGACAAAGGTGTTTGTGTTCCACTGGAATCCAGAAGTCAGCGGCAGACACACACAGATCTGAGTCTGGATCTGGAATGATGAGTCGTCAGAAACTCAATGAGCAGCTGTTCTGATGAGAAACTGATAATATGACTCATAATTTATATTATTTAATATAATATATTTGTTGTTTTAAACGTTTTCAACTTTAAACGTTGTGTATCACCATCTTTTCTATACACTCAATGGTTAAAGGGAGAATATAGATAGATAGATAGATAAATAGATAGATAGATAGACAGATAGATAGATAGATAGAAAGATAGATAGATAGATAGATAGATAGATAGATAGATAGATAGATAGATAGATAGATAGATAGATAGATAGATAGATAGATAGATAGGTCGATAGATAGATAGATAGATAGATAGATAGATAGATAGATAGATAGAAAGATAGATAGATAGATAGATAGATAGATAGATAGATAGATAGATAGATAGATAGATAGATAGATAGATAGATAGATAGATAGATGGAAAGATAGATAGATAGATAGATAGATAGATAGATAGATAGATAGATGGATAAAGAACATTTCTTCATTTTCACTCATATCACATAAGACTTCATCACATTTTGTATGATTAGTTTTATTATCATCTTCATCGTCTTCATCCTCCATGTTTGAAATGTTCCTCCTGTTATTGACGTGTGCACTGACTTCTCTCTACTTCTTCTCTTTCTCTCTTTTCACCTCCACTCTTTGTTCTTTTACTCCCCCTCCTCTCTTCGTCCTCCTCTGCCTCCATTTATCACTCGCTCCACCTCTTTCCTCACATTGTCCTTTCACCGCGTCCCCTCTCTGTCCTCCACATCCTCCATGTTTGTCCCTGCTCTTCCTTTTTCCTCTTTCTTCGCTCTCTTCATCACTTTGTCACTTTGTCCTCATTACTTTTTTGTCCTCTCTCTATTTTTATCCCCCTCTTTCTTTTCTCGCTCTCCATCTTGCCCTGTGTCACTTTTTCACATCCTCTTTTTTCGTCTCCTCCTCGTTTCCTCTCGACCTTGTCTTTTCTCTCTCTCAATCTTCCTCCTCCTCTCTCCATCCCCCTCCTCCTCCTTCCTCAGCCCTGGCAGCGAGCAGTGGTCAGCTGTCCATGTCCAGCCTCGACGGGGGGGCAGGTCACTTGCTTCTGGGCGGACACGGGGCCACAGTCCGCTCGTCCCTCTTCCTCAACCGCCCCACCCTCCTCCCGATGGTGACCGGCTCCATGGGGACGTCCTCCACGCCGGCCATGGGACTGGTCAGCAGCAGCGGCATGGGCGTCCCGAGGACCTCCTTCTCCCTGTCCCCGCCCACCGGCGCCAGCGACCTCATGAGCCCCACCTCCTGTCACGAGGAGTCCGCCTCCCCGTGTTCCAGCCCCGCCTCTTTCTGTTCCTTCAGCGAGGCCTCGCCGCCGCCCATGGGAGGGGCCATGGCCGAGTGATCCCTGACTGACCGCCGACGTGTCCTATCAGAGGAGGACGAGGAGGAGGGAAGATGGCGTTAAAGGAGCTTTAAAAAAAATCCAAATTTACAACCTCGCCTTTCAACCAAAGCCATCTCTCTGTCTGATCCACCTGTGCCCTCGTCTCTCTGTGTCTCCTCAGACGTCCTCAGAAGCCAAAAATATACCAGTGAGGAGGGGGGGGGCAAAGAGAGAGAGAGGACGGGGAGGATAGAGAGAACTGCAGAATGGAGGGGAGAGATCTGAAACCAAATAATGATCCACAGCTGGAGACGTGGCACTGAGTAGTGTTTTTGCATCGGGGGGATGCAAAAACACTACTGTGGGAGGGGGGGGGGACACCAGGCCTTTTATCGGCTGGGGGGGGGGGGGGGGGGACTGGAAGAGGGCAGGGACGAGAAACTGTGTGAGAGAGACTTGATCAACAAGCTGAGGTCAGGAAGTTGGCTGCAACCAAATCTAAAGAAAGAAAGAAAAGATGCAGAAGAGAAACTCACAACGAACAAAGATGAAAAAACCAAAATCTCCAAATACCAAAAACTGAAAACCAAAAAGAAGACAAAGACATAAACAATAATAAACGGAGAGAAAAGCTTTAGTTCAACAAAGACTTTTACATTGTGACCCGTCCGGGACCAGTTCACCGCTTCACTCCACCGAACATTCTCCATTTCACTCAGGATCTCGTTTGACTTTTGAGTTGAAGATTTAAAAAAACCTTTATTTTTTATATGATTTTCTTACGACTCTCTCTTTGAGGTGTTTCCTGTCAAAGCAGTTTGATGTTTCACAGCCGATCCCACGTGCAGGGTATCTACCTACCTCTCTCTCCACAGCTGGACCACGATGTTTGTTTTATTCAGCCTGCAGTGGCAGACGGGTGGAGTTCACCACTAGGATCACTGTAGTTTCAGGTAAGATCTGTTCACACTGTAGTTTCAATCTAACTCGACCAAGCTGCTCTCGGCGCTGTGGTGTTCGTTAAAAAAACAAATATGTGGCAAACTCCACCCCTCTGGCCCTTAAATGGGATCAAATCAAACACACCCAGTGGGAAATCCCTTTTGATCAGTGTCTGTTTTGGGTTTAAACTCCTCATTGGTTGAATTCGTTGGATTCTGAGCTCGAGGCTTCAACTCGAAAGATGCATCGTGAAACTTTGGGATTGTTTACGTCTTCATTTCTTTTGCAAAAACAGAATTTCAAGCAGGAATTTCATCCCCATCGTCATCACCATGTTTAATCTGGAGGTTTACACCCTCCTGCCTTCAAAGAGGACACACACACACACACACACACACACGTGGACAAGCTGCGTCTGGATTTTATTTAAGCGTTATTTGCCTTCTTTTATTTATTATCCCCCCCCACCACCCATACCATCACCATGTCATCTTCCAGACTGCTCACCCGCCACCAGACAGTCACTCTTAACCAAAGCATCGCCTCTGGACGCGTTGTCTCTGGATTCGCCCGCGAGACGAGTGTCCAGACAAAACCTCAGCCGTGTCCAAGGGAGAGACACACACACAAGTACACACACTGCAAGCATAAGAAAGAGTCCAAACCAAAAAAAAACAAAGAACAAAAGAAAGAGGTGAAGCACCGGCGTTCCTCGAACTGCCCCCAGACCCCTGCCCTCCATCCCTCCATCCCTCCCTCCCGACGGCCCCCCCCTCTCCTTTGTCTCCAAAGATCAGATGAAAGGGCCGACATATAAAAAAAAGAAGAGGGGAGGAGAAGAAGAAGAAGAAAAGGTGGAGAGCGAGAAGTGGTCAGGAGCAAAGGAGCCAAAGGTTTGCAAAGCTGCAGGGGAAAGCAAGAAGAAGAAGAGGAGGAGGAGGAGGAAGAGGAGCAGGAGGAGGAGGAGGAAGAGGAGCAGGAGGAGGTGCGCCCAGAGCGGCGGACAGAAAAACCAAAAATTAACCCAAAACCAAAAGCTACTACTACTGCTACTACTGATGTACGAGTGACTGTAACTAAACCAAATACAAAGCAAGAGGGGGAGGACGGGGGGGGGGGGGGGGGGGAGGCCCTGTCTGTCTGTCCGTCTTTAACTGTGATTGATGTTCTTGTATCGACAGACAGAAATCCCCCCCCCCCCCCCTCCACTCCCTCCGCCGGACACCTCGGCTTCCCTCTCACTTTCTTTTTTTTCCTGGATGGATAAAAAGATGGAATAACCTCAACAAAACTGACTTTGAGAGTATATATATTTTTGTTTTTGCTTTCCATAGTGTGTCTGGTAATGATGTATGGATTTGTCTCATTGCTTTCTACTTATTATGCGGCGGGAGGGAGGGAGGGAGGGGGGGGGGGGGTGACGTGTTGCCTATTTCCATATCTTCTCGTCTCTTCGGTTGTGCTCTGGGTTCATTCTTCTTCTTTTCTGTTGACGTTTGGACACAACTGTGAAAATGTAGCTTCCGAGATCCAAAAAAAAACAAACAAACAAAAAAAAGTGTTTCCGTTAAATCCAGAGTGTTTGTGAAGAAGCCAAAACTGAAAAACCAAAAGCAAAACTTTTTAGAGATACAACCAAACCAAATAGAACAACCAAACCAATGCACAACGATGTACAAGTGTGTATGGGTGTGTGTGTGTGTGTGTGTGTGTGTATGAGTGTCTGTAAATCTCTTGCGTACAAACCAAACCGTTAAGTCTCACTCTGTCTGTCACGTGAACGTCTGGGAGCTTTTTAAAGACAGTGAACAACATGTAGTTCATCCTGGACCTGTTTTCACTTCTTCATCATCAATAACAGCATTTTCTGCTTCTGCTTAAAAAGTCCAACATAGAAAATATGTCTTTTTAAATCCGTTTGTCAATTTATTTATGAAAGAAAAGACACAAAGACAGGGTTCTATTGATTACTGGAGCAACAGTTTGGCTGAAACCTGGATTTTAAAGGCAGCTGATGCTGTTGCACGTCTATTCGTTCCAGTGACACCAAATTAAATCTGTTAATCTGCCACTTGTTTTATTGATTAGTTCCTGTGTCCAACCAGCCTCTGGTTTCAGTTCATATCAGAATTAATGAGAAGTTTCCTTTATTATGTCCAATTCAAGATGAATTCCAGGTTTCAAACCCTGATTTTCTGACTGAAATTCCTTTCTTGTAGTGAAAGTAAAAACTGCAGCTGCACAGACGTAACGGACGAGATTCTAAAAAACGTTTGACTTTGACAACTGATGACAGATCAGATTGAAACGACTAGTTTCTCTGATCCAGATGAGAAAACCAGGTCCAGGTTGAAACCAAACAGGACGAAGCTACAGACACGGATACTGACGGCAGCCAGTGATACTGATGATATGTTGGGGTGGTGGGGGGTGGGAGGGTTGGGGGGGGGGGGGGGGGGGGGGAGCAGACGTCCGAGACGGATTAACGTATAAACTTTTAGATGGAATGTATCCATTAGTTCTCATAGGTTTCTTAGGGGGAACTGCTTTATGTTCAACTGCTCTTATTGATGTGTATAAAGGTGAAGACGACCACGACTCCATTCAAGAACCAAAAGCTTTAAAACTCTTTTATCTCTCACGGGCTCTTTGTTGGAAAGTAATATTTGTATTTATTGTATAAGGGAGGTGTGTGCTTTTTTCAGAGGGGGGGGGGGGGGGGTTTGGGAAAAATGCATCGGTTTGTATTTTATGAACTTCTCTGTCCCTCGCGTTGTTTATTTATTGATTCCTTATTTATGTATTTATTGGATTCCTATTTAAGTCTTTCTTTGTAATAGTTTTTTCAGGGGTTGTTGTGGGGCGTGTGTCTGCAGAGAGTCGTGTCTTTGAGATCGAGCTGAGAAGAGAAGAAGCCAAAACGAATGTTTCAAAGAAAGAAAAACCAAACTTTAAAGACTGTTGTTCACGGGGACGGAGACGGATCAGAGCAGGGACACTGGGACGAGTCCCACTGAGCTGGGAGAGAGTTCCTGTTTCATGAACGATGATGTTTACTTTTCATATCTAAATATATGGATTCTCTAAATTTGAATGACAATGGAATACACAGCTGGCTAATTGGCATCAGATTACAACTCGTACTTCTCCATGTATATGGATATAAGTACAACAAAGTAATACCAACATCTTTACAGTATTAGCAGTAACATTTAATTTGTAAAGTTCCTGCTAGAACCTTTAGCTGTTTTTGGCCGTTAGCTGAAGTTACACCAAAATTCAGAAGTTTGCTGCAGCCTGATTTAGTGAATCACGTTTGTGACGAGTCGATTTTAAGAATTTAAGTCTCAAACTTTGTAGTTGTTTTACGTGGAGCTGCAGGAACCCGGTCCAGGCAGATCCAGGCCCGGTCGTAGCTTCAGGACACTTACGTGTGTCTGGAATGCGACTGTGAAGTAAACTCATCGGACTGGAGCAGCTGTTCAAACCAGTCTCACTCTCTCCAAACTGGTTTAACTGGCCAGTGGTTGATTCCCAATTCTGTTTGGTTTGAAACGCAACATGTCGTCTCCTCCTCTGCTCTCTCTGAGAAGCTCTGTGACTCCGACTCTTACCTCTGATACTCTGATGAAAACCAAATAGATCTTCAAGCTTTAATGACAAACAAAAAAAAAGAACAAAAAAAAAAAGGGACGCTCTCTGAACTCAGGAGTGAGGGATGAAGGAAAAACAAAGATGTTCATTAACCACTTGTTCTTATGGCTTTAACCTACAGAAAACACCAGCACCTCCTGTTGGCCGAGTTCAGGGAGGTGTGTGTGCTCCTCACTGCTGTCGGGGGGGGGGTTCAGTGTTTCTACTCAAAGGACACGTGCTAATGTGTTAGCACGTGTGTTATATGTTTCCAGTGAGTCGCTCGAGGGGGGAAATCCACCACAGAGCTTAAAGAACAACTCTGAAGAAAATACCGATTTATATTTGTAAGCTTTGAGTTTCCTGCTCGACAGCAGTGCAGCTCGGACTCGTCGTGTGCCTGTGGCGTCAGATTCCGCTGTGGTGGACAGAGAATGATACCAAAGTTAAAAAACGACCACAGCGAGGCAAGACACACAAGACACACAAGACACACACACACACACACACACACGTGTACATAAACATTCAGGATTCTCGTAACTGATGGAACAAAGGAAATCCAGCGCCTGACGTGAGTATTCAAATGCTGTCAGATAATAAGAGCACTTCAGGCCTTGACAGATTTTTTTTTTACTGTAGTTTCTTCTGTGGCTGTGAATGTTCATTTTACTCAACTTTCCGAGTCACCACCAAATAAAACTTTTCTTTGGCCTCGAGAACACGAGACGTAAAAAAAAAAACCTGATAGCAGACAGAAAAACAAAAGAGAGAGAATCACTTCAGTCGGTATTTGTTTCGCCCCATGTTCCTTTATTAAGGAGAAATTTAAAAAAGAAGCGTTTTCATTTCTATTTTTTCTACAATGCAGCTTCAATCCAAAGGTTAAGAGGAAGAGCAAAGATAGATTTTAACTGCTAAAGAGAAAAAACCTCAATAGTGAAAACCAAAGAGTTCCACTGTATCTTCTCACCGTGATTTTCTTTTTTATCCGCATTGTACAACGCCCACGTTTTTATGACGGCTCCGGAAGTGTTCTTTAATGTGTCCTGACGAAATTGATGATGATGATGATGATGATGATGATGATGATGATGATGATGGTGAAGATGAAGCAAACACTGCTCCGTCAGCTTTAGTATCTGTTTCCTGGGTCGTCTGTTTTGAAGTATGCTTACGATGCGCCGTCCTTTGACCTGCCGGCTCTCTCTGTCTGAGCTGATTCTGTGACTTGATTGAAACGTTTGGGTTTGAAACTGTCCCTGAACTCATCGCTATCTGTGTGCCTGTTGTTTTATTTTGAGGGGGGGGTGGGGGGGGGGTGGCCAGGGAAGCGGGGACAAAACAAACCTGTAAGTGTTAGGAATAAAGTGAGAATTTAGACCAAAGCCTGCGTTGTCTTGTTTGTTTGTTTGTTTGTTTGTATATCTCTCCTCCTCCATGTTAACAGATGGGAAATGGACCAAACTAAAAGGTCAAAGTTCACGTCAAATATTTGGTTCTTTTATTTGATGCTATAAAATGAAGGGAAACATAATTTATCTGTTGTCCACACGACTCGAGAACTCTTTTAATTTGAAAACCTCTGCCCTTGTGTTTTAGTCTGGACACTGAAGGTGGAGCTGTTTGGAAACAGTCACACTCACAACCGCTTCCTGATGGTGTCTGATTCGTCAGGCTCCTTTAAATAAAACCAGCACCATCAGCCTGTAGATCACAGCTCCACCTCGTCCTCGTTCTGCAACAAACAAACCAAATGCTTCCTGTTTACACCGACACCTCTGACACCCTGACTCCTGATTGGCCGTGTTTCCTGACGAGTGGGAGGAAGTGGCGACGCGTCATTTATCTTTATTTACATCCTGTGGTGAAAAAGCACAAATGGGGATCGAACGTGTTTGTTAGAGAACGAGGAGGCAGATGCAACAGCTCCGGGTCATGAACCTGAACATGTGACTTAAGGGAGTTTTAGATCAAGTCTGAATAAACATTTCAATATATCAATAAATAAGATTCTGTAAAAGATGTAAGCGGTTATAGTAGATATATATATTTATACATATATAGTATAGTAGTAGTCGGTTGTGTGTGTGTCCCTCTCTATGAAACTTTTCATTTCTATTCTGCTCTAACAGCAACAGGAGATTTACTTTAAGACAATAAAACAATATCCACATGAGTCACTTTCAATCTCCAGAATGAACCCCAGATCCAAACCAGGTCTTCCTCCCTGATCATGAGTCCTGTGTCTTCCTCGTCTCTTCTCTCCTTCTGCTCTTTGTCTCCGAGTCCTCTCACAGTTTTTGTTTTGTCGAGAGCTGCTGACAAAGCACTGAGATTTCAGCTCACGTGCACTTTGCTCTACTTTCTGGCAGTTGCCCGTCCAGGGGTGCCATCAGGGAGGGAGAGGCCTGAATCATTCAGGGGGCCCCCCGGAGCAGGACAGGAGCTCTGCAGCCGACCGGGGGGGGGGGGGGGGGGGGGGCATCGATATTTAATGTGCTGGTGCTGTTGTTGGCGTCGCAGGGGCCAGGATTTCCAGTGGCGTTCCCAGTAGCACCACAAGCCTCCAAGCTGCAGCTGCTGGGGATTAACAGTGTGTTGTTGTTTACAGAACCGAGATCGAACTGGTTTCTACACTTTGTTCAGCCAGTTCTCTACATTCTCCTCCTCCTGCTGGTTTCCATGAGCTGGATCCAGAGTCGTGTGTCACAGATCAGCCAAACCATAATGTTCTAAATCAAACCAGTGCTCATACGAGGAGCTGCTGGGCAGAAAGCTGGAGCTCATTTTCCTCCGTCTGCACATGATTCAAGTTACGATCAGATCTGTTCCCTCTCGGTTGCAAAGATATAATAACACAGTTTCTGTTCAGGGCTCATGTTCACATTGGGGCCAAATGAAGCAGCAACACACACATTTAGTTTGTTTCTTAATTGAAGGCCTGAGACCTGAAGACGTTCAGTTTGACTTTGTCCCGCTCGTGTGAGACGTTGAATGAAATAATGATGCTGCCATTGGTCCTGGGTGGTTCACATCTGGGTGGGCTTTTTGTGTCTGTGTGTGTGTGTGCGTGTGTCTGTGCATGTGTGTGTGTGTGTTTCCAGTCAGTCCCCGTCTCTCGTCTGGGAACTAACATGTTGTTACCCACATGTCCCTCAGGAGCAACTCTGCTTCGCCTGCTACAAGTAAGAAACTCTCTCTCTTTCTCTGTACACACACACACATACACACACAAACATATATACACACACACACACACACACAGACATACACACCCACCATGAATGAACCTCTGTGTGTGCACCCCTGCAGACGCTGCGTTCCAGATGTGACGGAGCCAAATGTTGCAAACCCAAATGAAACTCCAGGTGTGAAGCAGCCGTGACATCAGCGAGAGAGGAGCAGGAGAGGAGCAGGAGAGGAGGAGCAGTGGAGGAGCAGGAAAGGAGGAGCAGCAGAGGAGGAGCAGCGGAGGAGGAGGAGAGAAGCAGGAAAGGAGGAGCAGCAGAGGAGCAGGAAAGGAGCAGGAGAGGAGCAACGGCTGAGCAGGAGAGGAGCAGCAGAGGAGCAGGAAAGGAGCAGGAGAGGAGCAGCGGGTGAGCAAGAGAGGAGCAGGAGAGAAGCAGCAGAGGAGCAGCAGAGGAGCAGGAAAGGAGGAGGAGAGGAGCAGCGGGTGAGCAAGAGAGGAGCAGGAGAGGAGCATCAGAGGAGCAGGAAAGGAGCAGGGTTGGAGCAGCAGAGGAGCAGGAGAGGAGGAGCAGAGGAGCAGGAGAGGAGCAGGAGGAGGATGAGGAGAGGAGCAGGAGAGGAGCAGGAGAGGAGCAGGAGAGGAGCAGAGGAGGAGCGGAGTAGGAGAGGAGGATCAGCGGAGGAGGAGCAGAGGAGCAGCAGAGCAGCAGCAGAGGAGCAGAGGAGGAGCGGAGGAGGATGAGGAGAGGAGCAGCAGTGGAGGAGAGGAGGAGCAGCAGAGGAGCAGTGGAGCAGCAGCAGAAAGACTTCAAATCATAACTGTTTTATGACCTCAACAGAAATAATCAAACAAACAATCGTTTCCCAGTTAAAATTCTTTTTAATGCTTTTTTTTTTTTTCTGTTTTTCACTTTGCCTCAAATGAACAAACACAAATAACCAATGTCCCTCCACCTGTGTAATAAGTTCAATAATAAACAAATCATTACATTATATCAAATAAATTGTGACAAAAACAATCATGCATTTTGGAAATTCACCAAAATAGTAGTTTATTATTGTTTTTTGCTGTTGTCTTTATGTTCTATTTAGTTCAGATCTTTTAAAACCCTTAAATCATTCATTACTTTTTCCTCCAGAGCAAGAAATTACAAACATATTGATCCAGAGGGAAAGAACACGACTGTATTTGTCATTTATATTTAATATTAGAATATTTTTATTTCAACAATTTTTATATAAATTATGACAATAATTTCCATTTTCATTTTGTACTTAGATCTTCAATGTGAGTTCTTCTCTTTTTCTTTATAATGTCTCCTATATGGAGGTTGCAGTTTACCGTATAAGCCACTAGGTGGTGTCCCCTCCGTGTTAACAGATCAGTACTGTTGAGTTTTCAGACTCATGTTCACTTTACATCGGAAAACACGAAGAGACTCAACAACAGAGACTTTTACTAAAGAGGGACATTTCTTTATAAAGTGATGATTTATAGGTTATTTTCTTAAACTCATAATAATAAGCAAACATTAATTTGACTTCATATTTTCTGCATAATGACTGAAGAAAGGTTTCAAAGTGTTTCTCCTCTCTGTCTCATTTCAGACATGAAGTACAGGTTGAGATGTGAGGCATCGTTTTTAAAACACTCAGACGATAGGAGAAGTATTTCTGAGATGAATTTATCAAGCTCAGTCGAACATTATCTGAAGAACACACACTTTCACAGTCAGAAAAAACTAATAACGACAAAAAACTTCATTCAGTTTGACAAAAATATAATTTTCCAACAGAAAAACTCTCTTTTTAAAACTTTCAGGTCTTAATGAACTTTTTCATAACCAGTCAGAGGAACTGGGGAAATTAAGAAAATAGTTCAGTTTTGAATCTGACGTCTTCTGGCTGTGAACAAACTGTACCTGCTCTCAGTGTGTGTGTGTGTGTGTGTCTGTGTGTGTGTGTGTGTCTGTGTGTGAGAGAGTGTCAGAGTCATATCACAGCAGCAGTTAGCGTGTGGGTCTGGGACATTTCACATGTAAATTCAGTGTCAGCAGTTAAACTGTCTGCAGTGCAAACACGTCCCACTGGTTCTGAGTGATTTTGAATACGTGTTGAAGTCGGTGTGTAAACACTTCAGGCTCATGACCCTGGACAGATGATGGTTAGTGTTGGTTTAATTAGATGTGTTGATTCATGAAGGTAATTCTCACGTGTGTTGGCCTGTTGGCTCAGTATTTACATCCTTCCCTTAAACTAAAAGTACCAGTAGTAATACTCTATTACAAGCAAACGCAATCATTGTTAATTTTACTAGTTTCAAAAGTGTATAAATCTGATTTGTAGGAAAATGTCTCTGGTGGAACTGATGACTCACTGATCTCCGGCTGCCTCAGGCATCATTAAACTTTTGTTATTGTTGGGATGAGAAACCCCTGGAAGCTGAGGTCAGTGCTTCAGAGTACAGCGGTGGAGTAAATGTACTCAGTTACCTCCCACCTCCGGTCGTGTTTGAAGTAATCAGAGTTGCAGAGATCAACACGTGATTGTGACAAAAGTTACAGGAACACAAACGATAGAAATGTGTTAAAATCCTGTTCCTCTGAACGCTCAGCTCCGGGGTTTCCCCTCCAGACCGGCAGGTTGGCGTGAAGCCTCCTCGGCCTACGTGCTCACTCCTACACGGCTGCACGCCTGCAACGTAAACACACAACCACCACATGTGTGCGTCTGGCGTGGGGCTCCGGCCTCCACACGCCTCCAGACACAACGTCCTCTGGAAACCGCCGCGGTGCAGACAGTCACCCTGTAGCTATAGAAACACCACTGTATGGGCGTGTGGTAGGTTTGTGCGTTGGCTGATCGCCGCGGCCCGGCTGTGATGTCTGTTGCCATCAAACTCCTGACATCAGACAGTTCGCACCGCTGGGCCTATACGCCGCTTCCCCCCCCCCCCACCCCACCCCCACCCCCGCCCGGCCAAACCTACACAAACACAGTGCCAGCCAATCTCAACTCAGACAAACTGAGCCTCCATCCAAACCCATCGGAGCGTAGCTGAGTGCGGCCGGGCCCACCACACTCCACCCGGCCCACCACACTCCACCCGGCCCACCACACTCCACCCGGCCCACCACACTCCACCCGGCCCACCACACTCCACCCGGCCCTGCATCTCATATGTTCTCCTGGAGACTTCTCCTCCAGAGCGACTCACTCCTGTGGAGGAATCATCGTCTTGTGGGCAGAGGGAGCGTCTCACAGACTTAAAGGTCACAGACGCTTGATCGCAACTGACTTGTCTGTCAGTCAACTGTCAGAGCGTCTGAGCCACAGACCGCTCGGTGTCTGTGGATGGGGGAGCGTCGGGCCAAAGCCATGAATCACAGATGTGTCCAAGAATAAAAGACGATCACTGGAATCTAAATAAGTAGAAAATGACAGAGGTTCAATGTTTGAGTCGAGGGGAAAAACCCAAAACCTCCTCCCTGATGCAACATTTCAGTTTTTATTTCAGTTTTTATTAACCACAAAAAGGCCCAACAAGGGTTTAAAGCAACTGTAACTGAGCACCAGCGCCCCCTGCAGCCACACACTGTCCTGCACTCTGTTGGACTCTGAGCGATTAAAGGTTAAAGGTCGTTCACTTGTTATCTTATTTGTTGAGATTCTCTTCACAGCCTGATAAGCATCATGAGTAAGGTCGTCTGTTAATCTCAAACTCCTCTCAGGATGATGGGGGATATTACCCATGATCCTCTGCTTCCTGAACCAGAAGAGCTGCTGCTGTGACAAATTCACCAATTCTGGATATTTTAACAGTTTCCCGCTGAATATTGGAGATAATCTCTGGTTTTTAATAACTTGCTGGAGCAGATTCTGACAGTGGAAGGTCCAAGGTGCGAATGAAAGACGAGACGTTCTCCTTATTCAGTCGTATAACTTCTCTGACACACAGGTACAGACGTGTCGACATAGAGCAGGGCCTCACGTATCTGTACAGCACAAGACAGCAGACTACACATATCACACTCACTATATACATTAGATTCAAACACTACAGGCGAGGGGGAGTGGGGGAGAGGGGGGGAGGGGGAGGAGCAGGGCTGCTGAGGCTCAGGTCGGTTTTCCTGCCGTGAGACGTGTGGAAGAGGAAACAGGAAAGAGTGATGAAGAGCAGGATCAGATTTAAAAGATGCAGGAAAGGCAGTGAAGGAGTTTAGGAAAGGGAATGAGGGAATGAAGCGAGACAGTGAGAAACAACAAACCTTCCCTGAGATGAGAAACACACAACTCAGACACACACACTCCTGCAGCTTCACATCCAAGCCACAGACGTTTAGATCAACACTGAACCAGGTCTGAGCACCTGGTTAGTATTTTCATTGGCCTGTCAGTGTGTTAGCAACGTCCACTTCACATACTTCTCTGTCTCTGCTGTCAACAGACAGTAAAGTCCATGAATGAGCCACTGTGAGCGTCTCCGAGGCAAAGAGCTGCAGGGGGCGCTGTCGCTGCTAAACTCTACTTAACGCTGAACTCAGTCAGATGAGACTGATTTACAGGGTTAGGGTTCAGGCCCCGTGGATTTGAAGGAATCATTCATAGACTCAAATATATTTCTGATTCTCAACAAGTAAAACAAATAAGACTTGTTTTGTTTACTGTCTGCAACAAGTGTGTAATTTATGCTTTTCTCTTTTGGTTCATCACATTTCAATTTGTGTCACTTTCTGTCTCCGTCCAACTTGAATCGCATTAGTTGTGGCTGCTTGGTTGTTTGTCTAGTTGGTGGGTTAGTTGTTTAGTTGGTTGTCTGGTTGGTTGGTTGTTTAGTTGGTTAGTTGGATGTTTAGTTGGTTGGATGTTTAGTTGGTTAGTTGTTTAGTTGGTTGGTTGTTTAGTTGGTTGTTTGGTTGGTTGGTTGTTTAGTTGGTTAGTTGGATGTTTAGTTGGTTGGTTGTTTAGTTGGTTAGTTGGTTGGTTGGTTGTTCAGTTGGTTGGTTGGTTGGTTGTTTGGTTAGTTGTTTAGTTGGTTAGTTGGTTAGTTGGATGTTTAGTTGGTTGGTTGTTTAGTTGGTTGTTTGTTTAGTTGGTTGTTTGGTTGTTTGGTTGGTTAGTTGTTTAGTTGGTTAGTTGGATGTTTAGTTGGTTGGTTGGTTAGTTGTTTAGTTGGTTAGTTGGTTGGTTGGTTGTTTAGTTGGTTGTTTGGATGGTTGGTTGGTTAGTTGTTTAGTTGATTAGTTGGTTAGTTGGATGTTTAGTTGGTTGGTTGGTTAGTTGTTTAGTTGGTTAGTTGGATGTTTAGTTGGTTGGTTAGTTGTTTAGTTGGTTAGTTGGTTGGTTGGTTGTTTAGTTGGTTGTTTGGATGGTTGGTTGGTTAGTTGTTTAGTTGATTAGTTGGTTAGTTGGATGTTTAGTTGGTTGGTTGGTTAGTTGTTTAGTTGGTTAGTTGGATGTTTAGTTGGTTGGTTGTTTAGTTGGTTAGTTGGTTGGTTGGTTGTTTAGTTGGTTGTTTGGTTGGTTGGTTAGTTGTTTAGTTGATTAGTTGGTTAGTTGGATGTTTAGTTGGTTGGTTGTTTAGTTAGTTAGTTGGTTAGTTGGTTGGTTGGTTGTTTAGTTGGTTGTTTGGTTGGTTGGTTGGTTAGTTGTTTAGTTGATTACTTGGTTAGTTGGATGTTTAGTTGGTTGGTTGTTTAGTTGTTCAGTTGGTTGGTTGGTTAGTTGTTTAGTTGGTTAGTTGGATGTTTAGTTGGTTGGTTGTTTAGTTGGTTAGTTGGTTGGTTGGTTGTTCAGTTGGTTGGTTGTTCAGTTGGTTGGTTGGACAGTTTCTTGAAACTAAAGGCTGAATTATAGTCCTGCGACTGCAACCGTGGAAGGCCACGCAGCTGCATCGAAGGATCCGTTTTGGTTTATGCTTCACTCACGTGTTGCGTGTCTTGCAACGCAGTTCAACGCCAGAACACTAGGCGGAGTAACGTTTTTTTTTAAAACAAAACACACAAAGAAGAGACGTCTTCTTCTTCTTCGTCGAATGTTTATTTACATAGCCACTCCGGCTCCTCATAGCCTATTTCTGGCGGACAAATCGGCCAGTCAGTGACGGGTTAAACAAGTGGTCATACTTTCGGATCTCTTCTGCCAAGTGCTCTTCTATTTGTTCCATATTCGTTCTTCTACATCTTCCGTGATTTCCGCGTATTGTGGGGCATGAAACCGGAAACTAGACTCCGGACGGGATGTAGTAAGCCGACCAATCACAAGCCTTGCGGGCTGCGTGAGGCTTGCGTCGTTTTGTCGTATAGTTAGAAAAATCGACAAACGCACGCAAGACGCCAGAGGGCACGAAAGGGGCGTGTTGCGTGTCTTGCGTGTCTTGCGTGCGTCCGTGCAACACGAGTATAATTCGGCCTTAAAGCGTGTATGTTGAGTTATTCTGCCCCCCAGTGGCCAAACAACGTGATTGATGAAGGTGGCAGCTTTGCTCTTACGTATAGGAGCGTTCTGAAGTGACGGTGTTGACGGAGCAGTCTGGGTATTCGGCGGGTGTGTTCTGGGAGGAAGCGGTGCACGCTGCCAACTGGAGCAGGAAGAGGGAGTTCCTCCAGATGCAGACGGAGGAGACCAGTAACACTGAGCTCTAGATAGACTGACACCGTTCCTCACATGCCTCGCCTTCTCCCCGAGTGACTGACTGCTCCACTTCTTAATCCCCCCCCCTCCCTCCCCTGCCTCTCTCTCTCTCTTTCTTACTCAAACTCCTCCTCTTTCACCGTCCTCTCCCTCTCCCCCTCTCCCATCTTGCCAACTCACACTTCTTCCCTTCACCCACTTATGCCTCTCGCCTCCGGGCTCAGCTCTCTCAGGTTTCCCTTACTCATGCTCTTCTTCCCTCCTCTCTCTCTCTCTCTCTCTCTCTCTCTCTCTCCCTTCATTGCAGACTTGGCACAAGGCCGCAAATAGGTCAAATATAACTCTCACATTCCTCTGTGCCATCGCTCTCTCCCTCTCCAAGGCCTGAATGTGGCCTCACACAGTCGCCCTCCACGTTAAAGCTTTACTCTGCAGAAGAGCTCCTGATTCAATGCTGATAAAGTTCCCACCACTTGTTCCCTTGTGGCTGTTTTCAGATGCTGCTCTGTGATTCATTGTGTTATAATTCTATGGAAATTCGTTAATGACAAAACTATTGAGTGTGAACTCTGCTCTTTGCTTTGAATATGACACGTCAGCACCTCTTGTGATGTCTCACACAATAATTTAGTGATTTCACATTCTCGTTTCCTCTTCACAGATCTTCCCTTTGCATCATCAGATTTTGCTTTGCAGATGAATCCTGGTTTTATAAACCATCATCGGCTCAGTCAAACTCTCAGTTCACAGAACAGGAGATGGTTATTTATTGACGACCGCGGTAGATCATTCAGACGCTTGTTGCTCCGACTGTATTCACATTCAGTTTGAAGGGGGCCGTCCTCCCCGAAATTCAAATGAGCCTAAAATGTCCCCTGTGACCTCCCGTAGAGCAACAGAGAGCCAACGGAAAGAGCTCTGCCACCCTTCCCTCTTTCCTCTATATGTTTGTTTTTCCTATTCAGGGACCCCTCTCTCTCTCTCTCTCTCTCTCTCTCTCTCTCTTTCTCTCCCCCCCCACCCATTATAGCCCCAGCCCTGTTTCTTCCATGGCCTCATCCTCTCTGCTTTGCCTCTGTTTCTGTTCTCCCCTCGTCGCACAGGAGCGTGCTAATCCCATTACACGTGTGTGAATACCAGCTGGAGGAGAGAGGGCGAGAGAGGGGGGGGAGAGGGTGAGAGAGGGGGAGTAGAGGGGGAGAAAGAGCGGGGAGAGGGGAACAGAGAGCGGTTTTGTCCGAGTGTGAGTGACTACATACTATACCACTGTGTCTGCACGATCCAAAATCCCCCATAATGCAGAGGAGTTTACGGTAATATAGCGTAACGCTTCATAACGACATGTGATGTGGGAGTTTCTCAGTTTCCAGCTCTGGTAGTTTGCAGAGAGGACGTCATCCTGAAAAAGACCCAAACACAGAAATAAAATCCTATAGTCAACTTTTTTTTACTTCAATATAAGTGAAAATATTTATATTGATATTTATTTTATGACTTTAAACTAAAATATCTGATAGTTGTTGAATTTGACTCATTTAGAAATGTGCTCTTATGTCCCTTGAAGAAACAAGTCAAACCTGCACAACTTTATTTAGGACACAATTAATTCAGAAGATTAAAGCTGTACAGACAAATTCTGCTAATTGGACCTTGAGCTGACAACTTATTTATTCAAAGTTCTAGAATGGAGTTTGGAGTTTGAATTTTTATTGTGCAAGATAGATATAAGATTATTTTGAAAAACCTTAAAGCTTCCCAAAGGGGAAACTGAATGTTTATTATGACTCAGTTTACACAGAGAATAATAATTGATGCTTTTTTTAGGCTGAATCACACATTTTTAATTTTAAAATCAAATTAGACTCAATATGGTCACACATAGAAAATTCTTTAGAAATAGAGAATCTATAAAAAATAGTTTGCGCGATGTAAAGTAATCGTGATAATGTAGAATGCATTATCTGGGACCTGAAGAGGATGAAAACAATCAAACACCAGAGACATTTGTTTTAACTCAGTTTGAACTCAATGTGTTTCCATGTGTCTGCTAACGCTTGACAGCCCCGGGACGTTGAACCGACTCGTTTTGGAACGTTTGAAATGTTTAAAACTTCTCGTTCTGTGTTTCAGGTGCTTGTTTTGGTTCTGTTGTGGTTCTGTGCCCCCCCCCCCCCCCCCCGCGCCCCCCCACACACACTGGTGAGTGGGAGCTGGTTGCTGGGACGCCGGCGAGGCGATGGGGACGTAGACGGTGCAGACAAGCCCAATGTGGCTCCTGACGAGTTCAAGCGCCAAGAAAATAAACAAGCCTTTTGATCACAAAGGGCCCATTCACTCTCTCTCACTCTCCGGCTCACTCTCTTTCTTTCTCTCCCTCTCTCCCCCTCCCCCCTCTACTTATCCTCAGCAGTCCCCCTCAGCTCTCCTCTCTTGACCTCTTCCTTTTTCATCCCCTCTTCCCCTCATTTACAAAACTCCCCACGTGTGTTTCAACCTGATTTATTTCCTCTGTCTTATCTGCAAACCCCAGAACTCTGTCCCGCTGCTTTGAGGCTGAGACAAAAGCTGCAGAGAGACAGACATCATCTGACCAGCCGGGGGGCAGACAGACAGACAGAATCACAGACAAGGGCCTCCTTATTCCTGTACGTACAGTCATGGTGCAGTGCACAGCAACACAACATGGACAACGTCTCCATCACTCCGTCTTTAGAACCGAACAGGACCAGGGGTCTCAGGGACAGTGTCCCCTGCAGCCGGGGGGACGCTGCCTCGCTCCCTGTGCTGTCACCAACCTGCTCCAGCCGCCTCGTCCTCACTCCGTGTGTTTTCTTATGCATACAGATGGGCTGGTGTGAAAAGGCCTCTCCCATTACAGTTGTGTTGTCGTGCTGCTCACTCTTGGGTGTGGCTCCGTTACCATTTGCCCCCTCAGGCCTGTTTTCCATTTTCAAAACATGCCAGATTTTGCTCGGATAGAAAAACACTTAGCTCTTAAAAAAACAAACAATTAAAGACGGAATCAACGTTGGGCTTTTTGAAACTTTAATAAAAACCTATAACATCACAGTTTATATCATTAAATCGAGTTTGGTTCAATATCACAGAAACACAGCAGTGAGATTAGAGATAAGATTTTCCCCTGAAGAGGAAATTCCTAAATTGACCCAACAGCACAAGGAAGTAAGAGCGCAAGGGGAAAATAGAGTAGGAAATAGAAATAGAAATACAAGATACAATATACGGTTGTTTGAGAAATGTGCTATATCCAATTACAACATATTCAAAAGCAGATCTCTTTCATGGAATTGGTGATTTGGATCTTAGACTGTGAGCTCTGTGGTGGGTGAACTTAACCCAGTTACAAAAATATGATGGTTAAGAACTGTTTGATCACTTTTATAAACTTACCAATTAATCAAACTCACAATTTGTCACAAGGAGGTTATGTGTGTAACCAACATTCCACTAAGACTCACAGGATGTGTGAACAAATTTAACAAAATCCCTTTCGCCCTCTGATCAAATACTTTCCTCCACGATTCCTGTATTTCATCATTTACCAATCAGCACTGATTGATTGCTCCTGTTTACTGATGAGGGTCATTACCACCGGGGCAATGACCTGATAGTGACTCTGGTTATCAATTAGGCCCAATCACCCCGCTGATTCACACGTATGTAGCCGTCGGTGCGTCCTGCTGGGCCTTTGTGTGGCTGCTGCTTTCACATGCAGGCGGCGTCTGCCTCCCCCGACCAGGCCGTCAGCCCTGCAGACACTCGCTCTGCCTCACTTCTCCTCCTCCTCCTCCTCCTCCTCCTCCGCCTCCTCCTTCATCGGCCAACTGTTGTTTCCACCGCAGCTTTTCAGTCCCCACACACACGCTCGGTCCAAGTGCTGATGCTGCTCCGATGAAAGTTGCTGAGCTGTGAGTCCAGAATTAGAAATCATTTGGAAGTTATTAAGTGACTTTGGTGCAGAAGCACATTTGAACACTGGGCTCGAGTGAGGAAACTTTCAAACAACACATTTATAGTCACTGTTTTGCATTTTGCATTTTGCATTTCATTTCACACTTTTATTTAGATATGTTTATGTCTAAATAAATGTTAGTTTGAATAAATATTAGAAAAAGTCAGTAAATAAGAAGTAAATAGTGAGTAAATATATATTTTTATGTTTTTATGTTTCTATTGTCATTGTATGCACCAATAACCAGAGCAAATTCCTTGTAGGTGTAAACCTACTTGGCAATAAATACTTTCTGATTCTGATTTCATAGATTTACATTCACTCTCTTTTCCTTTTTGAAGAACTGTGACCTTATCAGGATTATGATGATCAGACTGCAGCTGTTTAAAGAGTCAAACACAACATGTGATTATCGGATGTGACATCAGCTCCTCTTATAGAAACTTTTCAGCAACTTAAAAACAAAACAAGACACTTAAAGGTTGTGGTTCATTATAATTTCCTCAGTTTATGCAAAACAAAAGTGTTTTAATATTATTTTTTGTCACATTGATAATAAGAACAATGCTCAACTATACATCAACTGCATAACATAGCTGATTAGGACACTTTGCTAGACAAATGTTTTTTAACAAGATCTATCCGATGATAACTGGTGTGATTACAATTTGTAAAGAGGCCCAATCAACAGTGTCTGAATGGATCTCAGTGTTTGAATGTGCGTCTCAGCGACTGATGAGACGACTGAGGGATTGGATCTGAAGCATCTCATCAACGTCTCGTTCTGTCTGAGGATCAACAGGTCGTCAGGCTGAGCCCAGCCGAGCGACAGGGACCTTCTCACCGGGGTTCGTCCTGACTCGTCCTGACTCGTCCTCGGGTGGAGCAGAAGGTCCGGCCCCACGAATACATGTACACTGGAGCTGAAGCAAATAACTCACAGGCCTGAATCTTGATCATTGTTGGAAAAGAACAAGGTTTTATTTCTCTGATGGAAGATGATATCGGGGTTTTCTGACCTTTAATCAACCAAATGATAAAAAGGACAATTTGGTGTTTAGCTTAGCACAAAGACTGTAAACAGGGGGAAACAACTAGCTTAGCAGTGTCCAAGAGAAAAATAAAAACATGGGCAGAAGGTTTGATATGAAATGAGACATTATGAGTCTGTGTAAACAACCAGGGAGAGGAACCCTTCATCTAGAGAACAACCTTGAAAAGAAGTGGCAGGATACATGATGAAGAGGATTTGTGGTACAGGTGTAAAGTCAAGGAGGACGATGGGTGGGTGAGGAATAAGAGAACGTCAAGAAGGAGAGGGAGTGAGGAGGAGGAGGCCTGAAGGAGGTGAAGTGTAGGCGAAGAGGAAGAAAGCAGGAGGTGAAGAGGATGAAGGGCAGAGCAGAGGAGAGGAAAAGGAGTAGGAGTGAAGTAAAACTACGAAAACGACCCCTGTTATAGTGACATAACAATAAATTAAAAAGTACAAGTACTTCAGGTCGTGATGAAGTACTTCACTGGGTTCTTTCCACCACTAAAGATGAAGTGACAGAGGAGGAAGAAGAGAGGAGGAGGAGGAGGAAGAAGAGAGATGCTCACAGAAGAGGAGGAGGAGGAGGAAGAAGAAAGATGCTCACAGAAGAGGAGGAGGAGGAGGAGGAAGAGGAGGAAGAAGAGAGACGCTCACAGAAGAGGAGGAGGAGGAGGAGGAAGAGGAGGAAGAAGAGAGATGCTCACAGAAGAGGAGGAGGAGGAGGAGGAGGAGGAAGAAGAGAGACGCTCACAGAAGAGGAGGAGGAGGAGGAAGAAGAGAGATACTCACAGAGAAGGAGGAGGAGGAGGAAGAAGAGGAGGAAGAAGAAAGATGCTCACAGAAGAGGAGGAGGAGGAGGAGGAAGAGGAGGAAGAAGAGAGACGCTCACAGAAGAGGAGGAGGAGGAAGAGGAGGAAGAAGAGAGACGCTCACAGAAGAGGAGGAAGAGGAGGAGGACAGCGGAGAGACTGGAGGTAAAACTGTTTCCAATGATGAGATGTATTGTGTTTGTTGATGTTATTGTGCCTCTGTTGATGTGTGTGTGTTTGTGTGTATGTGTGTGTGTGTGGCCTTCACTTCCCACTCGCTGCCACTCAAAGTAAATGAGCAGAGGACTCAGAAGGAAGGGAGGATGGATAGAGGGATGGAGGGAAAAAAGAAAAGGGGTCTTCCCACCCACCTTAAGACACTTTTCTCCTCCTCTTCCTCCTCTTCCTCCTCTTCTCTTCCTCTTCTTCATTTACCTCCAGCTCTCTGGAGTATTACTGCTCCTTTTCTCTGGTGTAAGAGGGTCCTTCATTAGTGTGTGTGTCTGTGTGTGTGTCTGTGTGTGTCAGGTTGAAGTTGCGTCGCTGTGGCACTTTCAGGTAAACACGCGCATCACTGGCGGCGTTAACGGGTCTCCACGGCAACGCAGTGACGCGCCAACCGGGAGAGAGCGGGGCGACAAAGCGACGTCAAAGATCGTCTACACGAGGAGGATGAGCCAAACAAATAAAATATATAATATTTAACAAATAAACAAATAAAATAAGAAAAAGTCACTCTGGGAAATAAATTACAGAACACAATTTAATTTAGTCAATCAACTTAAGTTTTACAAGACATTCACAGACTCACACATTGCATCTATGTGCAGCACTTTCTCTGTTACACAAGCAGCACAACTCAGGGTCCAGGGAGACTTCAGCACCTGTAATGGGGGAGACCGGGATTGAACTGTGACATTCTATAAAGTGGACGACCCTCTCTACCTCCTGAGCCACAGCCCTCAAACTAGCAGTCTACTGTATGACACAAGCATCAATTTATCAGAGGATAAGCTACAGGCCTACAAACAAAACAAAAAGCCAGACTCAATTTATTTCAGTTGGTTCTGATATTTATAAAATAAGTTTCTTTAAATATGTGAATGATGAACCTGACATGAAACCAGCCTCTGTCTCTGCAATGTGTAAACTTTACTGTTTCTGTGGTGGAATATGATGAGGTACCTCATATGTCTGCAGATCTATAACTTTTAATAAATGTTAGTGGGAGTATAAGGGGCCAAACGTTACCTGGGTGGGAATTGAACCTTTGTGGGAGCATCATCTGGTGTGCAGACATTTCTCGTCTTCTGGTTTGTGAAATGAGAAGAATTTAGAAGAAATAAGAAGTTCACGACCCAGACTGTGATACGGTGACTCTTCAGGAGGATAAGGTCCCCAGATAAATATGAATAAATATATAGTAATGGGCTTGTGGCCCCTCAGGACAGTGGTTACGGCCCTGCCTCGTCAAAATAAACCATACCCGGAGCAAACAATGTTTTGTCTCAGATGTTTATGGTTGTGTTTTTGATTCTCGTGTTTATGGTTAATAATACATCCAGCCCACGTTTACACATGTTCTTCTCTCCCTGGGTTTTTATTTTCCAGATCCCCAAAAATGCACCAGCAGCTCGTCTGTTGTAGTGGAATGTAAAGTAAAGTCCTC
This sequence comes from Platichthys flesus, assembly GCF_949316205.1. NCBI lineage: Eukaryota > Metazoa > Chordata > Actinopteri > Pleuronectiformes > Pleuronectidae > Platichthys > Platichthys flesus. The sequence goes on from NC_084961.1 coordinate 2,186,304, forward strand.
CAGAATCAATAGACGATCTTCGGCAACAAGTGGGCGTTGAGTTCCTCTCTCGCTCCCTCCCTCCGTGGGTCCGCGTGGGCGGCCCCGTGTGGCAGGAGGAGAGAAACACGACACCCCGGCGTAGAGAGGGGGGGGGGAAGCGGACACGAAGCGAGCGAGCGAGTGGAAAAAGAAGAAAGTGTGAGCCGGAGAAAGAGAGAGGGAGCGGGCAGAGAGAGGCAGAGCTGGCATCGGTACTTTTGTTCCTTTCAGCAGCTCCGCGTTTCTGGACCGAGGAGGATGACGATGATGAAGATGGTGATGGTGATGTGGAGGAGGAATCGAACATGCGACATCGCCACCACGCACGGGCTGAATTGTTAGACATTCCGTCGCTCCGGCTCGACTCCGGACAAACTTCGACCTGCGCCATTCGGTCGCAGGCGAGCGGATCGTCCCCTTCCCTCCGCCTCCGGAGACCCGGGGCAACTTTCTACACGCGTCCCCCAAAACAACCACACAAAGTTTTCCGGGACACCGTGGACGCGCGGACACGCACGAGCGCAGCTTAACGGAGCTTTTACCTGATTTTTTTTACCACAACCTCCAGCGCCGAGCTCCGGGCCGGTCGATCCCCCAACGAGCCTCTTGAGAGAACAACACCGGAGGAGGGAGTGGGGTGTCACGGCTAACTCCGCTAACGGCTAGCTAGCTAACCGAACCACCGTGCAAAGTTACCAGTCGACAGGGGAGGGGGGGGGAAAGTGACCGACGCGACGCACCGAACACGGCGACGAAGATGAAGACCCCGGGAGACTCCGGTGAGTTTCACGGTTACTCGCATATCATTAAAACACACGTTGCGCTGCTTTTTGTTTACTTTGTTGTTCCTGGGGGGGGAACACAACAGCGCGTGTAGCTTCCGCGGCTAACGGGCTAGCATGCTAACGAGCTCCAGGGAAAGTGTGACAAAGTTATGGCGCTCGAGTGGATCCGTCCGAGTCCCCCGTGGTTTCATTAAACCCGGGGAGTCCGGTGCCATCGAGCACCCGCTTTACCTCCTCAACCGCCGGGGAACTCGAACACACTTTCAATACGGGTTCTTCCAACTTTATTTATTTCAAACTTTCCCAGCGCGTGTTCCCTCGAGCTGCGGTGCGAAACCACTGTGGAGTTAGCTTGAGTTTCCTGGATCCGTGTGGAGGAGTCCGGGGTCCGGGCCGAAAGGAGCCGTGACCCCGGCTGCTGGAGCCCCGTGCTTTAGATCCAGGTCAAATTAACAAATCAGTTTTAAATAAGACGGCCAGTTTGATATTAAAACACCAGCACTGGTCCCAGTACAAAGCGGAACAACAAACTATTTGCTTTAAGGGCTTTTATTGACTTAACTTGCAGGGAAGTCCTCTCAAAGAAAAGTGTGTTCGAATCCTGTGAAGTTGATAAGAGAATAATCAACTGGTGTGTGTGTGTGTGTGTGTGTTTGTTAAGGTTGTGGCATATTTGCATTTTGTGATTGTCTCGAGGTGGAGGTGTGAGCCCACACACGTCTCCATTCATCACGGGGAGCTGGAAACCGGCTGAATGATTGCATTGGGACCTTTGCACTTGATCACTTCTGCTGGTTTCAGTGCTGGTTGGCTGTGATGGTGTAACGCTCCCAGTTGACTGCTGCTGCTGGGAGAAGCATGTTTATTCTCCTTAGCTTACACCCCCTTCCTTCCTAAAGGCGTTTTTGAAAGTAAACCTGTTTGACCCCTTGACCCCTACCACAATCGGATCCAGCATATTGTCTTACCTGCCTAGTTTAAAGCTTAACTAAAACCTGCTTCTGGAATTTAAGTAGATCACCACTCAGAAAACCTCAAGGCCATGCTATTTCAAAATTCCGTACATTTTTTATTTGAAGGTGTAATTGCTCTGGTTGAAAATTATGATTTTCCACACGCGGGTATGATTTCCCCTCCATTGTGTCGTTTCGGTGCTTTTAAACCCAGTGTAGTCGAGAGGGATTGTGTGGTAATCTAGGGACAGCCAGAGATCCAGTTCCCATAATGGATGTTTTTAAAAGGGGGAATGCCACGCCACACCACAACGTCATAATTAGAAATATGGCTTCAAATCTCTGTGCTGCTTGAGATAAACTTTGTTTTATATCACGAAACAATCGAGCTAAAACACAAGCAACTTTATTTACACAGTGGGGCACAAGACTCCGGGAGGAAATGAACAGATTCGTCTGCCACGGCCTCAAAGTACTCAGAGCTTGACCCATGAAACTTCCCTCTGCTTGATCTCCACCACACAGCTCATCGTGCAGAAAACACTTAACTGGCAATTATACACTCAAGAATAGTCAGTCAAATAAAACCTCTCCGGAGGGGTCGGGGTAAAAGTAGAAGGCCTTGTTAGAACCATGCGCCACACAGCGGAGAATAGATCCTTTTGTCTATTTATTAGTAATTTTTTCTACTTTACCACTTTCGTTTGGTTCAGCCTGAGTTTAAAGAAGTTGCTCTGAAATGAAAGCCAGTGTGGGTTTGTACGTTTTCAGTGGTGGAAGCAGTTTTCCTTGACATTACTATGATGAAGGTTGTTTTAGTTGAAAAGAATGTTATTTTTTGTCAATAACAATCTGAATCCATGTTGCATTGCCCTCGGAGCTACACAGGCCTTTTGTGTGCATCTCGCCTGTTGCCTGCTTCTACACATACACAAACGGGTGCACATAAATATATATATGGGTCAACCTCCACTCTCTTCCTATCAGGAAGTCAGCAGTCTGGCCCCACCAGCTCCAATTTTCCACTTGTGTTACTCCTTGTATCAACAACGCGCCACATGCAAGACGTCACAGCTACAGACAGGCCGGGCCAGCGACCCAGCATGCTAAGCAGTGTGTGTGTGTGTGACTGTGTTGAAGCATGTGTGTGTGTGTGTGGAGTGAAAGGGGCGATACATGAGCAATTAGCTGGTGTTAAGTCTGGTGAGCACTGGGCTGCTGTTTACGACTGTGACTGTGTTTTAATGTTTGTGAGTGTAAGTGTGTGTGTCTGTGCCCATATGTCTGTCACTGCGCTGCTCTACCTGACGTTGATGTGGTCACAACAAAGTGTGTGTTTGACTTTTACCAGCGAGACCCAATTGCCCTTGAGGAAGACCATTTGGTTCTGGGTAGTTGACTCAGTCTAATGTAATCACAGGAGGAGCCGCCAGACGTCTCTATGCAGATTCACTGGTTAGGCCAACGCTAATGAGCCCAGGCCTCGTTTCAGGAAAACAAAACAAAAAAGACGTCAGTTTCTTTTGGGCTGGGCTCTGTTGTGTTACTGTCTCACCACTATACTGAATTAAGCCGTTGGCTCCAGCAGCAGAGACGACGCAATTACACAACAAGTCGAGGCCAAGTTGTTTGTCTCGGGGAAAGTTTGAGAAGAGGTGCTGGCGACTGATGTGCAGAGATGTGTGTATTTTTTCTCTCTGGGGTTTATTGGAGATGTTGCAGTGTTGTGTGCTCTCTGTGGATTTGGGAAATGTTTATGTCACTTTAAGATGAAAGAGAAACAGGATTAACGACCGTTTCAAGCAGCTCTAATTTAGTTTTTTAATTGTGAGAAAGCCGTTAGTCTTAATCTTTTATTTCTGCTAGTTTAAGTCTCAGTTTCACTTTTCTAATCCAGCCAGCGTTCCTCCCAGGACGCACCTTTCCCCTGGTTTCCCTTCTGTGTGTGTTGTGCTTACTGTGACTGATTAACGTAAAGGTAAAAGTTGACCTGATCACATTCCATAATCACTACTGTGCTGAGTCTGGGCAAGTAGACCCCTGGAAAAACCACAGCACAGTGACGTCAGCATCTCTCTGGTGTGCTGTCAAAGTGGCAGCACGGGTCAACGGTGCCATTATCATCTCTGGATGTTACGGCAAACCTCTTTTTCCTGGAAGTGTGTATGGACGGTGGCTCCGGTGACCCATGCACAGGTCGGAGAAGAGACAACACACGAGCCAGGGCATGCTGGCCAAACAAACACCAGGGCCCCACGCACAGGAAGGCCCCACACTCCGTTAGGCAGCTGAATGCTGATCTTCTTCTACAGTTGTATTCATGTATATGGATTTCTTTGTTCAATTTAAAAGATCCATTTTTGTTACGGTGGCTTAATTATATCAAATAAAAAAGTTATTGGACCAGATTTACTTGACGGTGCCTAATCATTTCATGATCGTGGTTGTCACTGATCTAATTTGGGAATGAAACGCTCGGTGTGTGAGGTGATTGCATTATTTTATTTGAATTCGCTTTGCATCTCTGTGGACGTGTTTGTCTCTACAACACTAACAGAATATAAAAGAGTTGTTTGTTCAGGCTGTTGAGTTGTGATAGTTTACAGTCAGCATTTTTAAGAGCTGAATCTAAGACGTCTAACCCTAAGACACTTGAGTACACTGTCAGTAAATGTTAAACAAGAGACCTTCCAGTCTTAGTTGTTGTTATTTTAGCTTTATCAACGCAATTTTCTTACTAAGTTTATCCTCGGGGGAAGGTCCCTATCATCACGTCCTTAAAAAGTCATTAGTTTAGCAGGAAAGTGGAAAAGTCTGACGCTGCCGTCGCCTAAACATCACAGATTAATCCTGGGAGTGTCCTGATGGAGGGCTCCTCTGTCTACACATCAATCACCACTGATTGTCCGACCAATGAGAATTAATTAACCAACCAGTTGAATGGGAGCCTCCAACACAATTTTCTCTAATATGACGAGTGTGTGTTTGCATGGTTGTTGAACATGTGTATTGTGGCTTCAGCTCTTTGATTTAAATTCTCACATCGAAACCAGACGTAACATTTTAAAAACATATTTTATCATGGTGCCACATCGTCTGCATTCTGAGTTATTCACAGGACTAGTGAAAATGTACTAATCAAAGCAGAAGGTCACCACCACCAGTGCTATCTCTGTGTAATCTCTCAGAACGCAGAGAACAGGCCCGGCTCAGACAAAGTGCAGAACCGCTTCTTAGTGCAAAGGAATGTGCTCATCAGTCTCCACAACATGGTCGGCCTGCTCGCCCTCTGAGCATCTAAGTATTTATGAGCAGGTGAATCTGCGTTGGCTCCTCGACAGCCGACCTCCAGCCGAGCTCATGAAAAGGACAGAGCCGGTCAAGTGGAACCAACAGCCGGCTTCACTGAGCAGATAAGGAAGACTTCTGCATTGGAGCTGATGTCTGTGAAACACCTGACAGGAATCTGGGCTTTCCGGCTGCAGCGCTACTCGGTCATGCACAAATTAATCTCTCGTGCATAAACTTGAAAGGTGAGAGAACAGCCCAGGCATCTTTACTCCTCATAGACATGATGTGTTGATCCATTTACCCGTCAGACTAAAATATGTTTTGTTTAAAAAAAAGAAGCCCATGTGAGCACCACCTATAAAGCTTCTAAAACCTCTGCTCAACAAAAGCTGCAGACACAGCGTTTACTCTTGAATCAAACCAAGGCTGAGAGAGAACAGGAGGTGAGGAGGTAGGTCTGTGCTTTGTCTCAGGCTGTTGTGACTGGAGTCACTCAATCTGAGCAGCGTCCTGCAGTGTTATGTCTATCACCTGTGGCTCGTGGAGGAGGAGGAGGGGAGACCTGGTTGGTTTGGCCTCATTCATGGCGAGAAGGATGGAGGGAGGGCTCTGCCGACATATGGGTCTGACTTGTGTGCACTGCAAAAAGAATTAAGGGACAGACTAGGTGTGGTCTTGTAGTCCCACAGCCCACACGGCCCCTGCCAGGGCGAAAGTAGCTGCCACCAACGTGCTGTCAGAGCAAAAATATCCACCGAATGCCATATGTTTTTAGAAAGTCGGTTTGAGCTGAAAGTGGTTAGGGGACGCCTGCCAGGTTGTGTTCTGGTAGTTGCAGAGACCTGCAGTAGGTGGCAACATCTAGGACTTTTTAAATTAAGTGTGGCATTCATTGGCAGTGCATGGCAACACCAGTGGAAAGTCTTCATTTAGAAACCATTTGTAAAATGATGCAAAATACATCGGGCACATTCTCTACCGAAGGGGCCACCTCAGGAGTCACGGAGGGAGAAACCCCGGTGGGCTCCAGAGAGTTGGGTTCTGTGGTTGTTTGGACGCGGTGGATCCAACCCAGACTCTTCCTGCTCGTACACTTGTTGGCTTTACACCTGCATTTTTTTACCCAACGCCGATTTGATTGAGAACGTGACCTGTCCTGCTCTCAGAAAGGGAACACGATGAATTCAATATCACATAAATCTGATCCGAGGTAGTTTCAGAAATACTAATTTCTACAAACCTCTCTCTCTGTTCGGCGCGGTGCCACCTAAACGGCCGTGAAATGGCAAAGTCGAGCACCACTGAAGCCAAACTCAGTATATGGCTTGTAAATCCAGGTAGACGTTCAAGACAAGCAGCTCAGTGTCTGCTCTGTGCAGCGCTTTCCAGGGTTCAGGAGTGAGAGCTGCTCACGGCTGTAAAACCTTGAGTTTTACTGGTGCTGACACTGATTCAGGTGGCCGTCCGAAAGGTACCAGCTCCAGATGTTTGTGGCAGCAGCAGTGACCATGAGTTCCTACCGGCACACAGGAAAACCTCTTGTTCACACTACACTACATTTGTGGACATTTGCTTCTCTCCACATATTTGTTTACATTCATATGATTTCCACAGTAACCAGATCCCCCGCGCAAATAAATGAATGCATCTCGAGCACCAGTGTGGCAGCATGGTGCAGGCCGAGAGGAAAGATCATCCACTGGAGCGCTCCCCCTCGTGTCCAGGGTAATTTAATCCACAGCTGAGAAACATCTGGTGTCGGTGTTAACGGCGTCGGAAAGACACATTTCTTAAATATAGAAGGGACAGTTCGCTCCAGCTGAGTTCCAATGGATTTCTAATCACCACAGACGGAGACGGGCTCTCCCTGAGCACACACTGTCCCGGTGTCAGGAGGCAGCAGAACCCTGCGTCGCGTGGACAGAATCCACAGCTGTCAACATCGGAAACTTCAGTTGTGTTCAGAGAAATACTTTTTTGTGCTCACCATGTGTTATGTAATGTTTTAACTATAAATAGCTTTTTACATTTCGCCTGCTGTGGTGACTTAATCTAGTTTAATCTTGTTAAAGCAACATGGTGGCCTCTGGATTAAAGACATTGCCTTATAGCAGCATCTTAAAGATTTGTCCCAATGATCTGATCTGAGCTCAGAGTTTTCTCATGAGCTCTGGTAAAGTTCAAATAAGTCTGTAGGAGTTTTGTTTTCACGTGTCCACTATCTTGTCTGTGGAGAGGACAGATTGAGCGAGAGACGGAGGGAGTCAGCAGAGCGCGGTGTGTCTCTTCTGTTGTTTGCTCGTCCGTCTGTTGGGAACCCCGTGGTTCTCTCTCTCTCTCTCTCTAATGACTGTCACTTCTTGCCCTGGGACTTCAGCAATCTGTGTGTCGTGTCTGTGATTGATGTGACTCCGTGTGTCACAGCGTTTTAAACCTGGGATATAGGAAGTTTGTTAAAGTAAAAGCTTAATGCATACAACTTTATTCTTTCAACTGCCCCCCACAAACTACACACATTCACACCCTCTCTCTCCTTTCTTTACACACATACATTCGCTGTCTCTCACACCCACAATCAAACAAGCACAAGAGGATAGTTATAGTTTTCTTTACACATTATTTAGTTGCGAGTGAACTTCAGGATAAATCGATAAAAACAATCGTTAAACAAAAACGTACCAATATTTGACTAAATAAATATCTGCAGCCTTATATTTTATTAATTTAAAGACCAAAGATTTTGATTACTCAAGAAAATAATCTAAAAATTAATCATTAGTTGCAGCCCTACCACACCGTTATCGGAAAAAGACCAATAACCTGACAGCCCTTTGTAGAACGGATCTTAAAACACGCCTTTACATTTCTGTACGTCTACATAATTACGATTATATTGTCAAATGATTAGAAATCGATCCGGGCCTCTGTTCAAATCACTTGACAGCAGTTTTGTGCAGTTCTGGCATCGACAGTGACTGAAAGCAGCTGCAGACTGTTTGAGCCAGTGGAGGGCTCGGGCTTCTCTTGTTAGCTGCTTCAAAGGTAAGTCATAAATTACATTAGCGATAAGGACGGCTCCATTTGATCAGGTCAGCACCATTAGTCCCTCATAAAGTCGAGCTTGCTGTGTCTGCCTGTCTGTCCCTTTGGTTTATGACCTGGAGGTCTCGGCTGACGTCACAACTTAAAGCTGATTTCTAGAAAAATCTTGGCATTCTAAAAGGTTTAAACACTTTTTAAATGACTTAATAAATGAGATAATTGACATAAATGATGTAAGTGTCTAGGAATGTTGACTCATTGCACGTTAAGCAGCAGTATCACTCTACACGTTGGATGTATTAAGTTCAAAGATCCGTCCCTAAGTAGCCGAGCGTCCCTGTTGGCGGTTTGAAGGACCAGCCGCGGTGATGAATGAGTCCGCTCTCTGTTTTATTGAAACGTGAAAGTCAGTAAGTCCGTCGCCCACTCCCAGCATGCACTCTGTATTAGGGGCGCTGGACCCCCCACATGCCATGAAAAATGGGTGACGTCTGTCTTGCGTTAACGCACACAGACACACTCTTTTAATTTTCTGCAGCGTGCTCATTTGGGCTGCCATCTCCCTGCGGTGACGCCGTCATGCCTGTGTCTTTAATGTTTTTACGCAGGGAGCGAGCCACTCAGTCTAGAGACGGGAAGATCCAGCTTTAATGCAATAGACTGGAGAATTAGGACTGCGGTGGCTCTGCCAGTGACTAAAGGCTGACTAACACACCCAGACATCACACAAGGAGAAAGTCCCTCGCCCGGCGGTTTGACGTTATTTAAGAATTTCACTGACACCCTCCTCCAGTGCAGATCTGCTCTCACTGGGATTGAACTATGAGCCATGGTTACAAGGTTACATGGTTGATGGTGAACTGGTTCTGACTACTGTCCAGTTTGGGTCTCAAAGTCTATTAACCAACACTTAGTGTTAGTGAGCAAGTCGCCAGTCGTCTGATTGGTGACCATGCGTATGGTATCAGTGATAAATAGCACTTTAAATGACTTCTTTTAATTATAGCAGAACACAAAGAACTAGCGCTCATTAATTACTGCAAGGAGTGATTCTTTTTTTTGCCAATATCTGTCTTTCAATCAATCTTTGAATAGATCTTGTTCAACCAACTGTTCAAAACCCAGAGAGGATCCATCCCTGTAACTTGTTGGATGATTTCAGTGTGGCTCTTTATCGCCACTCGACTCTGATGTCTTTGTCTTTGTCTTGCACATGTTCTTCTCCATCCTGAGATGTTTGTATTCTTCCACTCTTGCGTCAATGGAATGTTAGAAATGTCATCAATACTTTCCCGAGACTCTCCTTCTCATCACAGGCTCATTCTGACCTTTTTGGGACATTTTTCCCCCGGGGGGCTGATGGTAAAAGGTTTTTAGATTTGATTCCTAATAGTGATGTGAAAGGAAAACCCTGTAGATACTTTAGATTTAGGTGTTAATCAAATATTCATATTCCTGGCTGATATTGGCTCTCAACCCCCCTGGCAATAAAAAAACAGTCCTATGTGGTTAAACTGCTCCTAAAATTTTATGACCTCAAACGTATTTTGATATTTTTCCCTTTTCATCAACGTCAGTCGCACACTGAACCGAACCTCGCGTTGTCGAGCAGTTTTGTCCTCGTAGTTTGTAATCAGCGGCGGAGCCTCTTTGTCTGTGTGGAAAGACGCTGAAAGGAAAAGTTAAGTTATGAAAAGGAGGGAGAGTGAAAGGGTTCGAAAAGGAGAGGAGATGAAATTTGATTTGGCAAAGAACACAAGGAATGAGTCACTCATCCAAGCTTCCTGCCTTTGGAGCCACGGTCCTATTCTGGGCTGTTGTTACATGTCTGTGTGTGTGTGTGAGTGCATGTGTGTGATTTGTGTGTCCACATTAGTGATCACATGGCTCGGTCCAACAGCTGAAGTCACCAACATTTTGTTGTTGGTCTCATCTGTCTGTGTGTGTCTGTCTGTACATGTCATCATATGGTTGTGTGGACACAGTTAAGTTGTAAATCACGGTTTCGAGGTCTTTACAAAGAGACGTTTGAGGGTTGAGACTCGGTTTCAGGGCTCAGTTTAGAATGAGGTTGATTTTAGGTTTAGGTTAATGCTTCATGTCGATGAGGAGAATCCAAAGTGAGTGTGCACACGTGTGCGTTGGAGGAAAATGAAAGTAGTCTGGTGACGGAACCACAACACAGGAGCCAAAGTTAAACACGGATATTCATCGTCTCTCTCTGAAGTCACTTCAACCACTTCAACCACACAGCAAATCACTGCAGCTCCAGTCTCTTCTGTCGCTGAATGGCGGCTTCTCTTATTTATTGTTTTTATGAACTTTTAAAAGTTAATTATCAGTCTTGTAATCAAAAAATGTATCGATGAATTAATCGATTCAGGATATTGAGACTGTCAGAATAAAGCTGTATTATTAGTTAGTTATGTTGGGACCTCTTTTCCTCTCTCTCCTTAGTGAATATATTCCTTCATGGTTAGATTCCCTGAAACAAGCCCCCCCCCCCCCGTATACCCCTTGATTGCCAGCAGGAAGTCAGGTACTTCCTCTCGCAGTGATATTAACCAAAGTCCTCCAGTTGAAGGGTGTTCTTGTTCGTTCTGCCAGCCGGCTTCCCGGTCTGATGCCGGTAATCAGCACAGCCACTGCCTGCGTGTGGAGCTGGCCTGTTTGCTGGATTTAACACTGGTTGACTTCGCTCAGCAGGGAGCCAGCCGGCCTTGTTTCCTGCAGACCATGAATCATAAACATGCACAACAGTGTGTGTTGCTGTGGAACAGAAACTGCATCTGTTCTGCCTCAGTGCACCTCTGGTCTGAGACGTATCTCACTCTCTTTACTGTCTCTCTATTTCCATCTTTTATTCTATTTCTCAACAACTATCATTCACACAAACTCAGGCCATAAGACTTTTAAACTCCTCTGTGACATATTTGCATATTTGCACTATTGTTTTATTTTCTCCTCTGCTGTTTATATATATATATGTATTAAGATATATATACTTAATTTTGTATTTTAAATTGATATTCTATTTTATTCTAGTTGATACTATTTTTATTTTATTGTATAGGTTGTAATTAATTGAGCATTGTTAGAAGAGAGCCTGAGACTCAAGCATTTCACTGCCAGCGACTGCTTAATGTTATTGTTGTGCATTTTACAATAAAATCTTGAATCTTAAATCTTGAAACTCATATTTGTGCACACAAACACACAATCAAAGTATTATGACGTAATCAACAACGTTGGTTGGTGGAAAATCTCTCAGTAAATTAATTTAATTATTTTATATTTATTATTTACACATAAAGTAGTAGTCCTTAATGGTAGAAATGTATTGAATTATGATCTTTAGATTTAGAAATCAACTTGTTTCCTGCAGTTTGTGCTGCTCAGCTTCTGTTCACATGGATTCGGCAGCTCAGGCTGTTCCTGCTAGTTTTAGTGATCATTGGTTTATCACTACTTTTTTCAAGATGCATTGTGGGAAACAATGAGTGCACATATAGAGTATAATAATCTTCAGTAAACATTCAGACACAACCGCAAACTCACTCTATAGTGATTAGTTTCCGAACACAGCCATTGTCTTTCAAACAGATTCCAGTCTGAGTGTCGGAGGAAAGCTTGAGAACTCCAGCAATGCAGTCGGGCAGCCAGGAGCTCATTACCGCTAAATATTTTACAGGGTTTTCATTTTCTGGTTGGAAAGCGTGCTCAGACGAGTTCCAGCATGTGCACTTTCTCTCTGAGTCTCCCACCCTGGCTCAGCGCTGCAGATTAACAGATAAAGATCTCTGCTCTAAAATGACGATGTAATTGTTTAGGATTTAGATTCTCGCTCGTACAACAGTGATCGTCTTTTCCTGTGAAGATTCCCTTCTTTCCAGAACTACAATTTTTTTATAATCTGAGCCAGAAGTAAGTTAATTAGAAGCCAACGTCTCTTTGAAAGGTGTTTTTATTAAATGTTGTTGGCAAAGTGCCACAGTGACACAATTCTGGCATCTTTAAAACAGCTGTGTGACCCAGAGGGCCTGCCGAGTGTAATGGGACTTTACCCTCCTATCTGAGTGTAATAACTGACTCATGAATGCGTGCACACTCACACTCGAGCAGACACACTCATGCCAAGCTGGGGTTGTCTTAATCACAGCCTTGGCTGCCTCCAAGGTGCCGCAGAGTTCTCCAGGGCGCGACAGGTTTCTGTCTGGCGAGGTGTAGGCGTCCGCCGTGTCTCCGATTAGAGCAGCTTAACCGTCTGAGTCGTAGCGGAGATGCTTTATACACTGAAGTGCTTCTCTTTGCAGTCCGAGGCTTTAATGCTGTGGCAAACAGTCAAATTCCCCTTTTTAAGGTGCCCTTACTCTCTTCTGCAGACTGGAATCCTCAGCATTTCAGCCGTCTGCGCTCTAATATTGCTCGTCCCCAGTGGTTAACCTTAACTCTGAGTCTACGGGAAGCACCGCTCACAGCACCAGCGATTTGGAAGATGGATTTCTGAGCATGAGACAGAAACCGCATCATCCCCGGCAGGAGCAGCCGCTGATTTAAGCCATGCAAAGCCACTTCATTAATGGCCTTATAAAGCTTCAGGAGTATTCCCCAAACCTGAGGGCAAATCTTTCCTAATCCATCATCTGCACTAATTTAAGTCATTAATAACAAAGTCTCCTGGTAGCAAAAGGAGTGTTTAGCTCTTAGTCAGAGCGGCACAGACTCCAGGAGAACTCAGACCAGTTTAAGAGGTGTCGTACACCCTCTGTTAAAATTTTAAGATTAGGTTTAATCTTCATCCACTTTTTTTCTTTAGCATTTATCTTCAGGCATCTTTCTCGTGTGAACACTTATCTGTCTGTGTCTTTCTCAGTTTCCATCACGTTTCCCTCTCGTCTGTATTAACTTCGTTGGTTTGGAGACGATGGTGGAAACCCACATTTCAGATGACACACAGATGTATATCTCCTCCTCAGTTTGAGGAGATTCATGGTTATTATTAGCAGCTCTGACTTTGTCTCCCTCTCCGTTCCGCCTCCTTTCCTTCCTGACTCTGACCCCGGCTCCCTCCCTTGTCTGTTCACCGTTCCCTCTCTCTGTAAATCTGATGTAATGAGGGATCATGTGAGGAAAGAGGTGAAGGTTTATGCTGTGCACCTGCAGACGGCCGACCTCCTTTCCTTTTGATCTCTGCTGGATTTATTTTTCTCCTTCTGCTCTCTATCTCTCCCTCCTTCCTCCTCCTCCACTTTACCCTTCCACCCGATTTCCTCCTCGTCCCGTCTGTTTCTCCGACTCCTCCCTGGATTTAAGCCACTGGCTCCTCGAATCTTAACTCCATCCTTTGAGGGTAATTATGAGATTGCCTCAATGAGGCGCGGAGGGTTTTTAAACAGCAGTTTGAACTCCTCAGTAAAGCTGTGATAGATTGTCTGTTGTGATCCCAGCATTGTACACAGGTCGTTTTACAGCAAAGGCACAAAATGGAGATTCGGATAAACAAGTCTGAACAGTTCATGGTTCTTTTTATTGAACTTTTAAATGATCTTTTAAATTTAATTGGATTGTATGAGCTGAGGGGCGGGGTTGTCCACCTGGCTGGTGCATTGTACACTGGCAGAGGGAATATAACACAATTTAACACAAAATCTAACCTTTCTCTCGTGTCGCCTCGGCCATGTGATGCTATGCGAGTCTGTATTGTGTTATCGCTTGCTTCAAATTAAAAGCCCTCAGCAGAGTCGAGTAATTGGAACTTCATGACATTACATCAGCGGGGCCACCTCTGCTAAATGTATACAGCCCAATACTGTCACGACAAAGTTACATGTTACAGTTTTCATTTGACGATCTATTAATTAGGTATTTGTGTGTTTTTCTGCGCTGCACATGCCAGCACCACGTACGCCCAGCAGAGATTCCCTGTTTCCTGCTCTGGACCCATTTGTTTCCGGCCTTTCTGTGTTGTCCTGATCCCGGCGCTGATAAAACCCCCATCCAGTTCTCAGTAGCCAGCCCGGCCCCGGCCTTCTGGCCTGGCCTCTTACCTCTGTGTGTTTGTGGCCGTGCTCCTGAATCATTACCACGCAGACAGACACGGACCGACCTTTCCAACGGCTAAATATAGACCCACCAAAGAATAGGAGGAAGGGAGGGAAAAATAAACGAGGGGATAGATGGAACAGCATGTTAAAGAAAGTTGTTGGCGGAGAGCGAAAGAGAAATACAAGAGGAGGTGGTTTGTGTTTAGTCTCAGCGGCTGCAGGCCTTCTGGACAATACCCTAATGATGGCTATCGGTTATTACCAGCGCTGTTACAACAGTGGTGACGTCAGAGCCGCTGTGAAAAGCAGAGCTGTGCGTTAAAACCCCCCCCCCCCCCCCCCCCCCCAGCCTCTGATTGCTGCTGCACAGATCCTGTGTTTCTCTTGGAAATGAAAATGCAGGTGTCTCAGGACTGCTGCCAAATAGCAAATGAGTTTTTCTTTCCCTGTTCTTTTCTATATTTAGAATCCAGTGAGGCCTGAAATGGTGCATTTCACCTCTGTCTAACAATCAGAATTCTTCCTGTCTGGAGCGGAGGCTGCCAGATCGTTGGGTTCATCTGTCTACTTGTCAGACTCATTCTCCACGAGCTGTATATGAAACTATCTGCATGTTACAGTTAAGTGACATGTCCAGTGAGGTGTGACAGCTCTGCCAGGTTCTCACGACACAGGGAAACAGCCTCTTTGCCTCCATGCAGCTCAAGTGTGAATAAAAACTAATGAGATAACTGCGTTCCCACAATGTTGAGGAAGAGATAACAAGTCACACCTCGTTCATCTGTAACTTCCTCTTCTTTCTCGCTTCACACACCACATGATGCGGAACGTTCACTTCTTGTGGCTGCATTGATAAAAGTCAAACATCAGTAGGAGTTAAGAGATTTATGTATTTAAAGTAGTGGCTACAGATGAGCAGGAAATGATCTCCCCAGTTGGTCTCGGTCTCTCTTTGGACCTAAACAATAAACACCAACACTAATCAGAAGTTGGACCCCTCCAGTACTTGACCTGCCCCACACTACTAAAAGAAACACTTCATTATGTTAAACTTTACTTGTCCTGCTCCTTTCTTCTCCTTTGCCTCCTCCCACTCCCTCTTGCACTCTATCTGTGAATCTCTGTTTTTACTCACATTACATGAACCCTAATATGTGTTTGTGTTTTAAACTGGTCTCATAAACTCTGGAGCGACTCTAACAAACGCAAAATAAAGTTCAGATCTGTTCAGGTTGTAATAACTTGTGATCAGGGATGGTGTTTATTGTTGAAGTGTAAAGTGAGAGCAGGTCATCTGGAGGGTGGAGGAAGGACACTCAGACTGAGATGAGATGAACGTTAAGGGCCTCGAACGACTCAGGAACTTCTTTAGTCACATTCATCAGGTTTTTTGGGTTAGGGTGAGCTGTTAATGTCCATTATAGCTCGAGTTGTTAAACTTGGTCCTTTAGTTCTTTGGGGACAAGTCGATCTGTTGTGTCCTCGACACGTTGGACAGTGAAGCCGGCGCTGAACCGATCTCCTCTGGGCAGACGGATCACAGCCCAGGTCCCAGGTCTCTGGATCTGAGCCCAAACTCCCAACTCCTCTGGCAAGTTTTGTGTAATCGAATCATATTTTGTGTTCGTCGTGACTCCTCCGCTTATTTTTAGCGCTTAAAAGCTTTTGTTGCTAGGAGACCATGTGTCATAGGAGAGGCTGAGCGAGGGAGGGACAAAATGAAAAAGAGAAAGGAGAACAAGAGAGAGAGAGAGATGGCCCTGGTGCTGAGGGGAGAAAGGAGGAATCTGTGAACGACAAATGAACAAGATATGAGTCAGCAGGGACATCTGCAACACACAGTGGGCACGGTTTCTATTCCTGTGTCCTTTGTCTGTGTGCTCTGTGCACCCACGCATGAACCCACTTACCTCACTAACCTGTGTTGTGTGTTTGTGTGTGAGGGCGATATTAGCTCGCCCACTTTGATTTAATGCACTCCTCGTGAGTTGTGTGCTTGTGCGCCTATTGAAACACACGTGTTTCTTACTGCACTAATCACCAGTGTGTACCCCGTTACACAGCTGTGTTGTGTGTGTCACAACAGCCTCACTGTCGTGTGTATGAGTCATGTGCTTGTACCCCATTAGTGCTCAGCCTTTCACATGGCCATTATCAAACCATCGCAGCCAGCTCGTCTGTTGCTGGGCTCGATCTCCCAGCACCGTGGGAGATCAGATAGCAGCATGTGGTTTGTTAGTCATCAGGAGCGGATCTGTTTTTCTGTTTTTCTGGATTCTTTTTTTTTTTTTTTGTCCTTTCCTCAATAAGACGTCTTTTGTAAGATGTTTATAAAGTGATGCCTCCAGGAAGAAGAAAGAGCTCGACTGTGAAACTCTTTAAACATCCACATCAGACATCACTTTGTTTTATATTTTAATTTCTCAGTATTAAGTCCGCTTCTGACAAATTTGCTAAGATATGCAAAAGTCTAATTTATCTCTTAACAAAGATGTTTCACTCTCTCAGTTGTTAAGTGATCAATCCTCTTTAGTTGTCTTTTCCCTCTTTGAGTCCGGTTCTGTTTCTGCTTCCTCTCGGTGACGTTAGCCGACGCAGCTGCTCACCTGATGCTGGACTTTGGTTTCGCCGTGTTCAGAGTGTTTAGTTTTTCCATGACTCACTTTGTCTCCATTTACACCTGCTATTAAAATGTGATCTGTATCTGGTTAAAGGGGAAACACGCGCCAGTTTTCTAAACGTGTTCTTCTCCGCGGTCCAAATTTCAATGCTGCATATCGGTGTATCCGCCGAATCAGCTGTTTGTAAGTGCTGCTTTTATTTTTGTGGGTCAGGAATGTTGTGAGTCTGTTTGTCCACTCCAGTCCCCGGCGGTAGTTTCTCCTTTTTAAGTGATTTCTGAAGCAGCAGCAGATCATTGAAAGTTGCTAAAAAAGACCTGAGGACAAACAACACAGACCTGGTGTCAGATTCATTTCCTCTGACCGTAAAAAAAAAGTGTTAAATATCAGTTACGCTGCATATTTTAAAATAAAAGGGAACGCCGGCCATTTTAGTTTGTCTCTATAAAAAGAAGTCTAATCCAAGTGAACACATGAAAGCAATGACAGCACAGGTTGTGTAAATACTGGAAAAAGTCATAATTGATTTAATCACCATCTGGGAACCATATCTAGTCACAGTTCACTTAACACTGGAGTGTAGTTGCCAGGTGTCTTTTCTCCCCCCCCCCCTCTTTTACAACTCGTCTTTGTGTTGTTTTTTTATGTCGTCTTATCTGTTTCTCATCTGGTCTTTTGTTCTTTTATGTGGTCGTTGTTATGTGCTGTTCTCGGCCCCGCAGCACTTTTCCTATCCAACAAACGCACAGCAACAAAATGCTGGTTTAATGTGTCAGATTCCTGGTTTCATTAGATCTAGATCGCACAACATATGATGCATCGCTTGGTCAAATCTCCCCGGAGGCAAAGTCTGTGGACCTTGAGAAGGTCCTTGTTCCCAGGTCACTGTCATGATGATGTACATGCAGATATGACGGCCTTTACAAAGTGTGGGAAAATCTTTGTAACCTTGGTATTTAGGATTCTGCCTTTTTTACAGTTTCATAAACACACACACACACACACACACACACACACACACACACACACACACACAGAAAACTCAGCATTGTTATATTGTGCCCATATGTTTCCCATCCTAAGCTTTCTCAGCCTGATTGCCAAGGCACATCTGGTCCTAATGAGGTGTGAGTGTGTGTCTGTATGTGTGTGTCTGCGCACACTATGCCTTTGCTATTCAGCCCTTTCGTTTGGCCTTGTGTTGAAGTGCTGTTGAGTCTTTTACTGCCACCCACTGCTTTACAACGCAAAGCCTATACTTTCAACTGTTGGATAATAGTGTGTGTGCACACGCTTGCGTATGTGTATGTTTTTTGTGTGTGTGTGTGTGTGTGTTCTGATAGTAGTTATAAAACCATAGCTTATATTTTGTCTGCTCGTATCTCAAGGCCTGTTAATCTGTAATAACAGCACTGATTCTCCAGCTTTGATGCTGATACCACTGAGATTTGATTTGACTTCAGACTGTGGGAGCATGTTGAGCCCGGACGCTCGTGAATGTGTATTCATGCGCTCAGCTCTCTCCTGGATCTACTAGATTCAGGAAGGTCTTAAACCCAAAGGTGTTTCAGATCTTTAATGTAGGCATTAAATCTCAAGTTTCATATTTAAACCTGCGGCTCCAAACAGTCTCATGTCTGTATCTTTCACAAAGTACTTCTCTACCAGCGCTGCCACATCCACGCTACTTAAACTCTCTTATTCCCAGAGACTCATAAAATAAACCTTCACCTTTGTATTCATGTTGTGTCCTTCCTTCCTTTCTTTGAATTTGCCTCCACCTAACCACTCCTCTCTCCCCCTGCAGGGTTTGCTTTTCCCGAATGGGCCTACAAGCCCGAGTCGAGCCCGGGATCCCGGCAGATCCAGCTGTGGCACTTCATCCTGGAGCTGCTGAGGAAGGAGGAGTGCCATGACGTCATCGCCTGGCAGGGAGACTACGGCGAGTTCGTCATCAAGGACCCGGACGAGGTGGCTCGCCTGTGGGGGGCGAGGAAGTGTAAACCACAGATGAACTACGACAAGCTCAGCCGAGCACTAAGGTGAGGGGAAAGAACCGAGAGTCGAGCTCTGTTCCACCTGATTTAAACCCATGTCTGGAACCGAACCCTAGACCCTGGTTAGATTACATGAGTTATGTTAAGACAAATCACTGACCCTGTAACTTGGCTTTATATTCAGGTCATGAGTTCGTATGAGGTATCGATATCAGACGAGTCAGACGCCGTCAAAGAGCCCAGATGAGCTCATCGTGTCGGCCTCGTGTTTCATGAGAGTCCTCGTTGTGTTGAACTCCAGATGAACTGAGATAAAATCAGCAAAACATACAACATGGATTTTTCTTAACTGGATCCAGTGTATTTGTGGTCATTTGGCAGCAGAACAGACGACAGGTTCAGGGACAGGAACAGTTCACATATTCACACAAACACCAGAAATAGAAGGTAACTTCTGTTTAAACCTCGAAAGGCCCCAAGTAGAGTTTAAACTCCACGAAAACCAACATTCAAATACACGTTATATGGATTTTTCTTGGGATCTGCACCCACTTATCTTTGTCTTGATACAGATTTCGGTCACATGTTCGAGACCTACCTGGGGCTTGAGCTCAAAGCTATTTAAATCAGGGTTTAATCTGGTGATCAGTTCTTCTGGCTTCATTTGATATGAATTATGCTGGAAAGTTGGGAAACAAGCACATTACAATCAGGCAGTGATTAGAATTGATGTTTTTTATTGGAAGCTGAAGAATAGAGGGATGAGGATCGTGTTGATGAAACCTTGTTGTTGTTCTTACTCTTACATTATTTTCAGTTTCTTAAAGAATCCGTGAATAATAGATCATATTGTGAAACTTTGTAAAGATGCAGTAGTTTCTGTTCCTCTTCTTTTCAACTTTCAATTCCCAGGACTCGGGCTCATTTTCAAGAAACCGATCTTACTCATCATCAGTATTTGTTTAAGTTCGAATACGCTTGATTTCATTTGATTGACTCTGGGCTCAGTTCAAGCTTCATTAGAACCTCGTGAAACATGTAAAGAACCAAAGAACTGCTGATTTGTTTTGAACATACATCTGCACGACGCTAAAGCTCCTGGGTGCTGCTGGTGGATTTAGAACCACACACCTTCTCCCTCCACAGAGGACATGTGGGATGCTGCAGAGCTTTATTTAGCAACCAGCCTGTTCTCTCTCCGTCCTGTACACAAACACACAAAACACACACACACATGCACAGAGCCAGTCATCAGTGTCGCCTCCTGTGTTGTAGGTTGGTGTGGGTTATAGTTTGCCATGGTGATGACTAGTTGCACTGCCTCGTCACCACGCACACACACACACACACGCGCACACACACACACACTTAACACCTTGTTATATGTCAGCCCTCCTCCAGCCCATCTGTGTCTTGTTTGTTGCTTAAACCTTGTTTTTTTGTCGTCTTCCTCATTTGATTATCAAAACACAACCTGAATTAATATTAGATGAATTCTAAACGTCCACTGATCCTCACTTCACTCCTCAGATCGTGACTTTACACAGAATACGCTGATGTAACACATTGTTTATTGATTTACTCATTTACGTAAACGCACATGTACACACAAGCTGTTTTCCGACACAAGCAGGTGATGATGTATAAACTTGTGTGTTTGTTTACAAACACACTCAACATTTAACCATCAGTTAATATCATATTTCCATGATTATATCTGTGTCATAACACAACTTGAAGTCGACCTTTCAACCACATTTAAAGACAAACATCTTTAAGCACATGAGATACTGGATATGTTTTATTTATCATCTATTCATGTTCCTACAGGTTCCTCAGGTTCCTTTTAACACTATTAGAAGACTCCGGTTTCTTTTTATGTTATTAAAAACATATCAAACGTGTCATTAATGCACAGAAATGACTCAGATCCCTGAATCTAGGTCTTGAGTCCGATGTCTTGTATCGTTCAGACGGCGTCAGGCCCACAGAGGTTTAACAGCAGATTAACAGTCAGTTGCTCTGTGGTCACACTGAGTGTTTAACATCAAGGAGCCGCCGGAGCCCGACTCTGTGGAGAAGCTCTTTTCGTGTGGTTTGTAAACCTTCCATATAAATGAAGGGCTGTTAATTAAGTCTGAGATATTTGGAGGCGGGTTCTGCCGTCGTTAGATGTGAAGCTTTTGATTGAAGTCTTTCAAGTGAGCGCTCCCTCGGTTCACGTGTGTTCAGTCATGCAGATCTAGTACATGTGTGTATGTCTGCAGGCCTGTGAGTCAGTGAGTGTTAGTTTGTGTGTGTGTGTGTTCCCGCACAACTATACAAAGAATCTGAGTCTTTACACTCCACGTTCGATTCTGTTTTGAAGTGAGTTCAAAGAGCAGGAGGCCACGGACAAGCCTGGGCCCGGTGTGTGAGACGGGCCGTCACACATCCACTCCACACTGTTAGAGTCATGTGATCTCCTCACATGTACGTGCGTGTGGCCTTTTCCGCGACTCATTCAAAGTGCCATCCGTCCGTCCACACGTCTGTGAACAACATGTCCCTTCGGCGTCCCTGCACTAACAGGCCTGATGCTGTTAACACCCACTCATCAATATGGCTGTTTACCGTGTGTGGACCGTTTATCTCCGACCTCAGGGTGAAGTTTACTCACATGTACCAGTTATTGATATTATGAATTGATCTGCCTATTAGTTTCCTGATCAATCACTTAGTCCATGACTTATCAGAAAGTTGTGAGATCTTTGTCTTTTTTTTGTCAGAACTCGAAGATGTTTGATCAACAGTGATTAAAATCAGAAGAGCATCAAATCAATTACTTTTTATTTGTGAAGATCTCACAAATCACAGTTTATCCTCTCAGATTCAAAATCTGTGATCAAATTATTAAGCTCTACATTTTCCAAGAGGAATGAATGTTTATTTTAGAGCTTATATATTCAACTCACCAAGTCTTATGTATATATTTATTTAAGGCAATCTGCCACTGAGATCTTCTCTGCTTGACTCTAGTAGAAATGATGAATATCATTTTACATTTTCCAGAATGAAGCGGCCACAAGTGACTGAGAGACACTGGTGTCGATGTTGTTATTTAAGGGAAATATGAATGTGGTCCCCCGGCTGGCGGTGAGTCACAGGGAGCCATTTTATCATCTGTGAGATGAGCTGTCAGCACGGCACTGCTCACTCCTCGACATCACTGTGTGCCCTGACAGTGACTAATGCACTGGTACCAGTGGAGCCGCTGGATAAGACCCAGTCTGAATGGCTTTGTTAAGTAATCACAGCGAGGATTTAAAACTGGCGTGAGGGCCACTGAAGGAGTTTAAATGAGTAGAGTTGAAATAAGCTGCTTGTGATTCATGTATGGGAAAAATAAACGTTCTATTGGGTTGAGGTTTATTAAAAAAAGAGGAATTATTGATCTTTTTTATTATTAATCTGATCTTTGACACGATGAAGCCGATCTGATCCTGCTGCTGATGTGATGAGTATTTAAACTCACAGGAAGATATCGTCTTCTCTCTCTCTGCTCTCTCTTCAGATACTACTACAACAAGAGGATCCTCCACAAGACCAAAGGGAAGAGATTCACCTACAAGTTCAACTTCAACAAACTGGTGCTGGTCAACTACCCCTTCATCGACATGGGCACTGGTACGTACACGTTTCCTCTGTGTCAGGTCCCGTACGACAGCCGGCCACCAGGGGGCGATGGAGGCCCTTTGGCTTCACTTCATTCACAGCCAGTGTGTCCTCTAAAGACGTCCGTGTGCCACGTCCCAGTTTCTCCCTCCTCTGAAGTCGTCTCTTGTTCTGGTCCCGGCCACCCAGTGTAAACACAGTCCATATGGAGCGGTGGATACCAGTGACATAAGTGCGGCACGAAACTTTAATTATAGCCTCTGTGTGATGTGGCCCACACACTGACATGTTGTGATATGATGGTTTTACACACACACACACACACATGCCCACGTCAATCTGGATCGATGCACACACACACACACACACGGTTTTTCCCGTTGTTGTCACACATGGTTGTGAGATGTGCGTTTCTTATAAAGACAGAACCACACACACACTCGGCGGTACTGGAAAGAAGCAGAGGAACCCAGCCCATGTTTGTGATGGCAGTAAGAGCAACTTTTCCAATATTTAATTCTGGCACGTGCACAGATGGCAAGAATTTATTGCAGTGCCACAGTCTCCCTGGTGAGAGAGAGAGAGAGGGGGGGAGGAGGGGTTGAGAGAGAAGGGAACTTGTGGCTTTGTGTAACCCGGTGTTTTCTTTGTGTGTCTGTGACCCTCGGGGTAAAATAGTTGGAGTTACGAGAGAAGTGAGCGACTCTCATTTGTGACTTTTCCTTTTCTCTTCAGTTTAAAAAGCTGGTTCGTACAAAACTAAAACTAGAAGATGAAATAATAAACATGTTTCCTTGTTGGTCCCGTCTGGTGTTGAGCCGTACAGACAGATTTTTTGATCTTCATGTTTTCATATATAACAGATTTCTACCTGTGTAATGCATTTACAATAAATGAATAACATCCCTGATATTCTTGGCAGCCTGTTGTGAGGCTGAAGCAGAGAAACAGGCCCACGGTTTGAAGATGTTTGTTTTGAGGATTTGAAATCACAGTTTTATTTCTCTGATGACCTCTAACACAAAAAGCCTTGATGCTCTATTGTTCTGTGTTGAAGGAAAACATTTCTAAACCTGATTAGATGAACCAGAACTCCCTGAACTCTTCAGATTATGAGTCTGCTCTTACATCTTCATGACTTCCTGCTGCAATCATTGTTTAATTCTCATCGTTTCTCCCTCACAGGTCGAGGAGTTCCTCAGAGCGCCCCCCCGGTGCCAACAGGAAGCTCCCACTTCCGGTTCCCCCCCTCCACGCCGTCAGACGTCCTCTCCTCCAGCGAGGAGCTGCGCAGCCCGGGCATGTTCAGCAGCGTGGCCCGGCGTATGGCCCGGGGCTCGGTGAGCGACTGCAGCGACGGCACCTCCACCAACTCGGAGCTGGAGGAGGGCCTGGGGGCCGACGAGCGAGGCGGGGGGCCGGAGAGGGCCTTCAGGGGCCTGCTGCCCCACCGCATGCCCCACGACTCTCTGTTCAGGATCTATCCGAACCCAGGAGGGCTCTCCAGACCTGCTCCGAGGGTCCACCCAGATTCTCTGTCCCCGTTCCCTGTGTCCCCCCTGCCTGGCCCCGGGGGCCTCCTGGGCCAAAATCTGTCCCCCGCTCTGTCCATGACCCCCACCCCCCACATGCCCTACACCCCATCCCCCTCCCTTTCCTCCCCGATGATGGGCTCCCACTTTTCCTTCAACCCAGAGGATATGAAGCACTACCTGCAGGCCCACACCCAGTCTGTCTACAACTACCACCTCAGCCCCCGAGCCTTCTTCCACTACCCCAACATCATCATCCCTCAGCCCCACCGCCCCACCCTGGAGAAGCCGCCCACCCACCACCTGCACGCGCCCCTGTCGCTCCCTCACTCCCTCGGCCATCACTCAGCAGTGGGGGAGGAGGGGCCGCCGCATCCGTCTCCATTCAAGTTCAAGTTGCAGCCCCCCCCACTCGGGCGCAAGCAGAAGGAATCGGGAAGCTCGATGGCTGCTTCCTCCTCCTCCTCCTCCTCCTCCTCCTCCAGCCAGTCGTCCTCGTTCAGTGGCTCCGGGCAGATGAACAGCTCTCTCCTGGCGCCTCCTCCAAAGATCAAGGTGAGTCACCGGATGTGTTGTTGAGGAGTTTCTCCCAAACGCTGCGAGTACGAGAAACATCTGAGTCGTAAATAAAAGTTCACGCTGTGAAATATTCTTCCCCTGCAGGTGGAGCCCATCTCTGACATCGAGTCGGAAGAGGAGGTGGAAGTGACTGACATCAGCGAGGAAGACGAGCTGGATAACATCAATGACAGAGGACACCTCTTCATCCCAACACCTCATCATCACCTGCTCAAGAGCCTTCACCACGCCAACGGGAACGGCAGCTCTGCTCCTCTTCCTCCTCTTCCTCCTCACAGTAACCACCACGACGACGACGATGACGATGTCTTCAAGACTCCGGCCACTCCCACCATTGGCAGCGCCGGCCTGGCCTTCCCTCTGATTGGTCTGAAGAGCGAGCCGGGCCAGTCGGCGCCCATCAGCCCCGGCGGCACGCTCTGCATCCCGCTCAAGCTGCGCTTCAAGCGCCGCTGGAGCGAGGACCAGAAGATGGAGGCGGACGGAGAGAGGGACGAGGCGGAGGACAAGAAAGTGAGGGCCGAGGGGGATGTGGAGAGGAAGGCGGAGGAGGCGGGGAGGAGAGGAGGGGAGGTAGAAAATGGGGGAGGACAAGGAGGAGGAGGAGGAGCGGGGGGTGTTATTTCGGGGTTGATGCTGCCACCACCTCCCACCCAGCGTAGAGCGAGCTCCGAGCTGCAGAGGGCCACGGCTCAGCTGTCCCTGGAAAACCCTGGCTGCTGAGCCTCATGCACACACACACAGACACACACACACAGACTCACACACACACACACACACACATCACAGTGTTGGCAACAAGTTTCACATTTTGATTTAGACCATAATGCCTTGTGGGAAACTAAATGGAGAAAACTAGGTTATAACATCAACTTGAGTCTTATGTAGAAAACAGCTTTTTGTGCAGTCGGTCATTTTTTAATCCTCAAATTTAACAGACAAACTTTTTTCCTCCGTGTTCACGAGAAAGTTGAACTTGTTTCCACAGCGACTCTGAACGTCTGGTCAGCGAGCGGCTGCCAGATGTTCTGCTCTCTGTGAAACTGAGGCTACATCTGCACAAGTTTGAGTTTTAACAGGCGTCACGTTCACGTTTTCCATTCACCCCCCCCACCCCACACCCCCCAAGTGTGTCTGACTCTAAAACAGCAACTCTTGGAAACACAACTGTACTCGTTACAGATTGAAACCCCCCCGCAGCGCTGTAAGGTGGTTACACACTTTCTGATTGGTTCTAATCACCTTCAACTCAAAATGTGTAAACGACTTCTACCAACGTCTGATTGGACGATCCACTTCCTGTTGTCACCGGCGTGTCTCCGGTGTGTTAGTCTGGACGTGGACCTGAAGGACATGGTTTCAGTTTTAAAACGTTCTCGTGTGGATGTAGCCGTGTCTGCGCCTGCGTAGCCTCCAGTGTGCGGCAGGGCATCGAACCCCCGTGTCCCTGGTCCCAGCAGTGTTTCCTCTGTGATGTCCAACACTACAAGATGAACTCAGTCTGTAAAGCGACTTCAGTTCTCAAACCAGTGCCCTCATAGTGCCAGTAACCCCCCCCCCCCCGTGCCAGGACTCTGTCTCTAATGGGATTCAATGGGTCTGTGTGTTTGTGTGGTCCATCTCTTTAGCGAGGGCAGCAGCAGATAGACTGAGTTTCTGTGGCTGGTTGGAAGGTGGTGAGCTCCTCCTCGTAACCTCCCTCTCTTCTCTGTGTTCTCTCCTCCTTCATCTTCATCACGACAGAGGGACAGACCCGGACGTTACTAAAACACATTGAACAGCTCTGATGCAGAAGAGACTCTTTGTCCCATCAGCCTGCAGGCGTCCACCAGGTGGAGGACAGGGAGCAAAGAGTAAATACAAAGACACAGAGTCGCACCGATGGATCCTCCAGAGAGGGGGTGAGGATGATGAAGAGCTGTTATGGTGGTAACTCGGACACTGGCCTCCTCTTCATCCTCCTCTCGTTCACCACACTGTACAGAGACGTGAACCGAGGAGGGATTTGTTCGTGTTGTAGATTTTGATGAACTCTTTTTTTTTTTTTCGGTCCCTCGATCTGAGCACGGCGTCCTCAGACGTTTGTCAGCCAGCGAGTGGAACGTGGTTCTCACTGTACAGAAAACAACCCACCAGGGCATCGAGATCTCTCCTCCTCCTCCTCCTCCTCCTCCTCCTCCTCCTCCTCTCGGTCAGGAAGCAGCTACGAGCGAGGCTGTAATTAGTGACACACTTGTTTCTGAACGTGGACCCAGAGCCGGTGTTGTTAAAGCGTCTCAGCTTCTCGTGGATCTGTCGAGGGTCTCTGAGGACGGAGCGTCTCCTCCCTCACTCCCACAGATCCTCGTCTGCATTCCCTCTGTTTGTCTCCTGAAGACTGTCCTCTCTCTGTCGGAGGACGTTTCTGCCTCCTGAGGACACGGGCAGTATTTTTCGGGCATTTGCAGCGATCTGAGGACTTTCTGTGTTCTGGACATAATCGCCGAATCTGTTCATGTGATGTTTTGAGAGGCGGCGACTGAGGAGAAATGATTTTGTCTAGGGGGGGGGGGGGGAAGGGGAAGGGGGGGGAAGAATGTCGAGCCTCAAGGTGAACTCAGGCAAAACCTTCACTGAGAGAAAAACGACTTATTTTTGTGACCTTTAATTCATAAAGTTTAAAAAAAGATCTCGTTCCCATTTTAATGAACAATCGATTCCCAATAAGAACGTGCCTTTGTGAAGCCAGCGTGAGTTTTAACCAGTTCCCCCAGTGAAACACTTTATCACACAACCACCATGCCTTCACCTTTTGTAAAAGAGAAATACAGAATAAGTCAAATCTACACATATATATATATTTTATTCAAATATATATTGAACTCAAATAGTATATTTCAATATGGTAATTTGATACAAATCAGGAAAAATCCTATTTTTAATGGTAAAGATGTGTATATATTCTAATGGGCATATTATTACCAGTATATTTCAGCCTTTGCCTTCTCACCCTTGCCTTCTCTTCGACCGTCGAGCTGCCGCGACAGAGTTTTATATTTATATTGTAAAAATAGAAAACAGTTATGGTGTATTCAGGGGAGGGGGGGTGTGACGAGGATAGATGAGCGAGCGCGAACATTCACCAGACCTGAGTCAAATCATATTTACAGGGTTAGTGGGGCGTGTTTGTTTGTACCTCCATGGTAGTAGCAGCCCGGGTGGGGTTTACCCAATCAGGAGCCACCGTCAAGTACATTTTAAGTCACCCGGTAAGCCCCGCCCATCTCAAACTGAAACGCCCTAAATGATTGACAGCCGTCGTTTGAGACCGATCTGTGGAGGTGGTCACATGTTCCGAGCAGACGGATTCTGATTGGACGACACAAACACGGTTTCACTTCTGAGTCACCTGATGTGACCGGACTTTGGTTTGAGTGTGGACTGGAGCGGCTTTGTGTGTGGGTTAGTCTCACACACACACACACACACACACACACAGACAGACACACACAGTGCTGGTTAAAAACAGGCTTTACTGTGGCTACAATAAAGGGAAGCATGACGACACATGACATCAGTCGACTGCAGAAACACACACACAGGAAATTAGAGGGACTTCCCATAGTATGACTCGCTCACTCTGCTCGGTAGATGGCAAAATCACACATTAACACACACACACACACACACACAAAGGCCTCTGGGTAACGTAGTCCACTTGTCCTGTGCAGGTTTATAAAAGCAGCTCCAGCCTAGTGTCCGTGACGTCGTCAGTTCATCTCCAGGTTTTATTTTCTCACTCGGGCACAAAAAACAAAAACTTCTGTTTTTCTACAAGTAAACAAATAATCAGAATTCCTCCTCTGGGGAAAATCGCTCATAATCGTTTGAGATTCCAGAAATCTGTCAGAACATGAGTCTGGTGAAGAAAACCTGACCTGTTTGACCTTTGAGCGTCTGTGGCCTCAGCAGCACAGACCCAGGAGACGTGTCTGTGCCCAGGTCCATATTTACATCCTTCCTGTTCTTGTCGTTTTCTTCTGTATGTTTTCAGACGTATTATTACTGTTACTCTGGTAATTATTACAGTATATTATTAACATGAGTCTTTTGTATTATTTTGTACCCTCTTGCTGTGGCCTCTTCTCCAGGAGCAGTCGTTTCCTTTATTTCTTTTTTTTACTCACACTGATTTTATAATCATGTTTCCATGGACTACAGGAGGGTCACACCAGCCCCCCCGATATACAGCAGCCATTTTTTTTTTTGATGTTATGTATATATATATTTTCTTTTCCATTTTGGAGGATTCTGTAAGAAAAAAAAGCATTGTACTGTTTAACCATTGTATTATTTGAAATGCCCCCCCCCCCTCCCCTCTGTCTGTCCTCTCACGTCCCCCCCCCCCAGCGGTGGACTGTCACTCCAGGGGACACAGAGGTGTTTTCGCCTGTACTTCTGTTTCTATTCAATTTGTTCATCTTCATTTGTAATTAAACAATAATCAGGGTTCATTAAAAAAGGTAAAAATGGACGACAGCTTCTGGGTGTGTTTTTTATTTATTATATTTAAATATAAGGCAGATTTGTGGTTTGTTTGATCAAAATACCAAACAACCTTTAATGTGTTGTTTCGACTGTTTTTTAGCAGATTCATAAAAACTGAAAACTTCACTTCAAATTCCACAAATGATTCCTGGAGAAATCTGAAGACCAAAGTGTTTAATTTAAACTAATTACTTTTCATTCAGTGTCTCAAAACCTTAATAGATTCTATCACCATCACAGAAGTGAAAGAAGCCATCAAACCTCATTGGAGCGCTGCAGCAGTGAAGATGAGCGAGAACCAGTAACCTTCCAGCTCAAACCAGTACACCAAAGGTTATTTGATTTCTCCACCAACACAAAATAAACTTATATTTATTTTCAAACATATCAATCTTATAAAAACAGTTCATTAAGACAAACAATGACTTCTCCCTGTTTCCTTCTTTGCTGAACTTTTTACACGAATCAAACTCAAAACTTTAAACTCACGTTGATCATTTCCATGTTAAGAACTTGGGCACACACACACACACCCACACACACACACACACACAGCCTGAAGAGTTTATTTCCTCTAATGATCCAAACATTTAATGTTTTCTCTGACACTCTGGTTCCCCCTGTTGTCCGCTTTCAGTACTACACCTTCACTGTTGTAAATATTACAGTACATAAACCTAGATTAATTCTTAGTTCAATTAGCAAATATTGTATGTAGCGGAATATGTAATATACATATAAGGATACACAATATATATTATGTGTAATGCACACAGTCATTATTTTAATAAGTATACCAATATGTATAATATACATTTTTAGATACTTTGCTTGAGTAAAAGTACAGCTATCTCAAAGATACTTTATTAAATAAATAGACTTGAAGTGAAATTCTTAAATCTGATGAGTTGACGGACGACTTGTTTCAAATCAAATGTTTTCCTCTTTTTCTTTCACGTGTGTTTTGTGTCTTTGATTTCACATCGAGATTCAGATTCACACACGTTTCCTGTGTTTCAGTGACTCTGATGTGGTCGTTGTGTTGAGGTTTTCACACGGCAGCTTTTCATCCACTTTCAGTAGAACCACCTCTTCTCTCGTTCTCTCTCTCTCTCACTTTCTTTCTCACTTTCTGTCTCTTTTTGTCTCACTTTCTTTCTCTTACTCTCTGTTTCTCTCTCTCTATCTCTTTCTCTCACTTTCTCTCTCTCTCTCTCTCTCTCTCTGCAGATTAACATCTTTAAAAAACTCCTGTTAATCATTCCATCATTTGTTTGGGCCTCTCTCTCCCTCCTCTCCCTCTCTCTCTTTCCCCCCCTCCTCCTCATCCTCCCCTCCATCGGCTCTCTGTGTTTGAAGCTTTCATCGGCTGTGATCTCCACAGGGGGCGGGGCCTCTGTTAGAAGGGGCCTGATTGACGGGCTGTTTGGCCCCCAGCGGAGAGGGGCTGGGGTCTGGCTGAGGGCCGAGGTCAGAGGTCGCGGCACAGACACAAACCAGATCACAACAGAAGGCTAATTATCATGTATTGTTGCCAGACTCCTGCTGAGACTCCGCCTGCACTTTCACAGAGAACTGGGTGAGACGCACGTCTTTCATATCTCACCTCCAGATGTCTCATGTTCTGAGAGTGGGAGGGAGGAGCCGACCTCCTGCTCTCAGAGTGAGGGAGGAGCCGACCTCCTGCTCTCAGAGTGAGGGAGGAGCAGAGAAGATACAGTTAAAATACAGTTTTATGAAATGTTCTTATAATAATCTGTAGACAAGTTACATAATGGTACTAAAGTTATCACAAATATTTAAAGTCGCTGTTTTTCCTCCACTTTTTTTAAATCTTCTATTAAAAAGTAAATAATATAGATACATAAGTTATTCTTATTAGTATCCATTACAAAAAAATAAGCAACATAATCTTGTATTAGTATATACATGTATTTTTGTGTAATTGTATGTTTATTAGAGTTTTCTTAAGGGAAACCCACTAAGAAAATAATTATGACATTAACATGACACAGGTTGAACTCAGTGATAGTAGAGATGTAGAGCATGTGTGGGGGGGGGGGGGGGGAGGAGATTACCCTGTGTGAGGGTATTTCTGGAGGCAGATTGACCTCATGACTCAGCTGCATTATGGGTAATGAGGATTCATTATCTGTGTGAGAGTCACGAGAACAGCAAGTAACCGAGGCTCAGATCTGCTGAGGAACGGGTCAGGGTGAGTCTATCACCTGGACGGGTTAGGGTGAGAGTATCACCTGGAACGGGTCAGGGTGAGAGTATCACCTGGAACGGGTCAGGGTGAGTCTATCCCCCGGACCGGGTCAGGATGAGAGTATCACCTGGATTTATCAACTACTGCACTGGTTCTAAACTGGTTGTAAATCCAGACTGGTGATGACACACCACCGACAGACATCAGAACTTCCCCTCATCTCTTTCAGGTCAGAGACTAGACAGCGCCATCTACTGAGCGATAAGTGTAACTGCCACAGATACTGTGAAAGAAAGTTTTGTGTTTATTTCATCGGTTTGAAACTTTCACCAACAGAGACATGAAAGTTTTATTATTTCTAACTTCAGCGTCAAGTGTCTCTATCGTCAAATCATAAAATCAAAACATTTACTAATTCAAACTCCATGTTTTATTCACTGTTCATTTCCTCCTCTGAGTCAGAACAGTCAGATTCAAGGAGTTATACATCATGACTTCTTTGAATATTGATCTCTAACATAAGAAGACATCATTGGCCTTTTTTCTTGCAACGCACCTCGTTAGAGTGAATTATTGCTTCTAATATTCCAAATTATTGGTTTAAAAACTGGGATCCGTCCTCTGACAGATTATTATGCCACTTACAGGGAATAAAGTTCTAATTTAGTGAGAATAAAGATGGATTTTATGAATATTTAGTCAGAAATGAAAGAGAATTAAGTCATAATCTAACAACCTGTATTATTAAGCAAATACAGTTGTAATATCACGGGAATAAAGTTCTAATATCATCAGACTAAAGTTGTTGTATTAAAAGAATAAAGTCGTAATACTATAAGAACAAAGTAGTAATTTAGAACTGTCTTCTCATCATGTGTTTAAAGCTCTGTTGAACTGTTCAGTTGATCCCAGGCAGATTTATTATTTCACATATTGACACAGACACACACTCGACTCAGGTTTCAACATGCAGCAGGTGCCGGCTGTTAAATCTACTGAACTTCTCCTCAACCTCCAAGTGTCTGAGGGGGAGAAGAGCTGGACTCATCTGTGTGTGTGTGTTAGTGTGTGTGTTAGTGTGTGTGTGTGAGAGAGAGTTTGAAGCACACACACTTGAGTCAGAGAGTGTGAGAGTGTTGGGTCATGCACGGAGCAGAGTCCCTGGAGCTGTTTAGCAGTTAAGTGGCCCATAATGCCTTTAGTGTAAAGTGACTGGATTGGGGGGGGTGCTAACACCAGTTGGATTTACTCATTCACTGCAGCTCCACTTCTGCAAAGAGTCACTTTCTGTTTCTCTCAGACTCCATTTCTGTCCGTCCGCCTCCTCCTCGTCTCTGTGTCTCGTCCTCTTCAGCGTCTGTCTCACGTCTACCTCCTGACTGTCCTCCACACTTCTACCTTCTACCTCCTGCCTGTCCTCCACACTTCTACCTTCTACCTCCTGACTGTCCTCCACACTTCTACCTTCTACCTCTTGACTGTCCTCCACACTTCTACCTTCTACCTCCTGACTGTCCTCCACACTTCTACCTTCTACCTCCTGACTGTCCTCCACACTTCTACCTTCTGCCTCCTGACTGTCCTCCACACTTCTACCTTCTACCTCCTGACTGTCCTCCACACTTCTACCTTCTACCTCCTGACTGTCCTCCACACTTCTACCTTCTACCTCCTGCCTGTCCTCCACACTTCTACCTTCTACCTCCTGACTGTCCTCCACACTTCTACCTTCTACCTCCTGACTGTCCTCCACACTTCTACCTTCTACCTCCTGACTGTCCTCCACACTTCTACCTTCTACCTCCTGCCTGTCCTCCACACTTCTACCTTCTACCTCCTGACTGTCCTCCACACTTCTACCTTCTACCTCCTGACTGTCCTCCACACTTCTACCTTCTACCTCCTGCCTGTCCTCCACACTTCTACCTTCTACCTCCTGACTGTCCTCCACACTTCTACCTTCTACCTCCTGACTGTCCTCCACACTTCTACCTTCTACCTCTTGACTGTCCTCCACACTTCTACCTTCTACCTCTTGACTGTCCTCCACACTTCTACCTTCTACCTACTGACTGTCCTCCACACTTCTACCTTCTACCTCTTGACTGTCCTCCACACTTCTACCTTCTACCTCCTGACTGTCCTCCACACTTCTACCTTCTACCTCTTGACTGTCCTCCACACTTCTACCTTCTACCTCCTGCCTGTCCTCCACACTTCTACCTTCTACCTCCTGCCTGTCCTCCACACTTCTACCTTCTACCTCCTGACTGTCCTCCACACTTCTACCTTCTACCTCCTGACTGTCCTCCACACTTCTACCTTCTACCTCCTGACTGTCCTCCACACTTCTACCTTCTACCTCCTGACTGTCCTCCACACTTCTACCTTCTACCTCTTGACTGTCCTCCACACTTCTACCTTCTACCTCCTGACTGTCCTCCACACTTCTACCTTCTACCTCTTGACTGTCCTCCACACTTCTACCTTCTACCTCCTGACTGTCCTCCACACTTCTACCTTCTACCTCCTGACTGTCCTCCACACTTCTACCTTCTACCTCCTGACTGTCCTCCACACTTCTACCTTCTGCCTCCTGACTGTCCTCCACACTTCTACATTCTACCTCCTGACTGTCCTCCACACTTCTACCTTCTGCCTCCTGACTGTCCTCCACACTTCTACATTCTACCTCCTGCCTGTCCTCCACACTTCTACCTTCTACCTCCTGACTGTCCTCTACACTTCTACCTTCTACCTCCTGACTGTCCTCCACACTTCTACCTTCTACCTCTTGACTGTCCTCCACACGTCTACCTTCTACCTCTTGACTGTCCTCCACACTTCTACCTTCTACCTACTGACTGTCCTCCACACTTCTACCTTCTACCTCTTGACTGTCCTCCACACTTCTACCTTCTACCTCCTGACTGTCCTCCACACTTCTACCTTCTACCTCCTGCCTGTCCTCCACACTTCTACCTTCTACCTCCTGACTGTCCTCCACACTTCTACCTTCTACCTCCTGACTGTCCCCCACACTTCTACCTTCTACCTCCTGACTGTCCTCCACACTTCTACCTTCTACCTCTTGACTGTCCTCCACACTTCTACCTTCTACCTCCTGACTGTCCTCCACACTTCTACCTTCTACCTCCTGACTGTCCTCCACACTTCTACCTTCTACCTCCTGACTGTCCTCCACACTTCTACCTTCTACCTCCTGACTGTCCTCCACACTTCTACCTTCTACCTCCTGACTGTCCTCCACACTTCTACCTTCTACTTCCTGACTGTCCTCCACACTTCTACCTTCTACCTCCTGACTGTCCTCCACACTTCTACCTTCTACATCCTGACTGTCCTCCACACTTCTACCTTCTACCTCCTGACTGTCCTCCACACTTCTACCTTCTACCTCCTGACTGTCCTCCACCCATCCCCTGGCAGAGCGTCTCAGAGACGTGGAGCTCCTGTCTCCCTCTCATGTGTCTCCACGTCGCCTCAGAGAAACCAGCCGCCCCTCAAACTGGCTGCCCTACATTTCTGAACACACACTCGTCTGTAGTGAATGAGCAGAGACAGACACTGCTGTGCTGTGTGTGTGTGTGTGTGTGTGTGTGTGTGTGTGTGTGTTTGTGTGTGTGACGCCTTTTCATATATTCTAAGTCACAAGTTGCACATGTTATAACCATGCAATGTGTGTGTGAAGTTGTGTGTGCATGAGCGTGCAGACTACTAATAATAAACCTGTTGTGCACTTTCCTGCATGTGCAGCAGTGCATGTTTGTGTGTTTGCATGCACACAGAGCCTGTGTTGTGTATATATGTGTGTGTGTGTGTGCACGGTCTGGGCACAGTGTGTGCTCCAGTACACGTACATCTTATGTAACGCCCAGGCATGTAATAACTCCACTGCGCCTGCTTGCGTGCGTGCGCCTGTTTGTGTGTAGTTGCTTGCCCGTGCATGAGCGTGTGTGTGTGTGTGTGTGTGTGTGTGTGTGTGTGTGTGTGCCAGGCAGACTGCAGTGCTGCAACCAGCTAACTCTGTATCATCATGGACCAAACTCGCCATCTGTGCCTGTGCGATATAGAAACAGGCTGTCGCACTGCTACACTTCATCCACACAACATGAGTGTCTCATGGAATCACTGCAGGACGACACTGTGTGTGTTTGTGTGTGCACTCATGCATGTTAGAAGTGTGTGTTTTAACCAGTATGCCTGTTGTCTTGTCCTCTCCAGCCTGTACCTGCGTCTACACATGCACACCTCCCTGCATGTGTGTGTCTGTGTGTGTGTGTGTGTGTCTGTGTGTGTCTGTGTGTGTCTGACTGTAACTCTGTGGTCTCTCTCTTCCTGTTTGGTCGAGCTGATGGCAACAAGCACAATGACCTCACCGCAGCACTCGGTCATTGGCCTGCAGACCTGGCGCCTCTCAGCCAATCGCTCGCCGCTCCAGTGACGTAGAGCCTCCAGCGGCTGCTCTGATTGGTAGAGGAGGCGGGACTAAAGGCTTTGGGCCACTGTGATTAGCTGAGAGAGGGAAGAGCGCAGTGGAGTCTGGGAGTTGGAGTTCTGTGTGGCTCCTGTTGAAACTCCAGTCAAACCTGTGGCCTGAGCCGACACATAGAGAAAGAACTGGGAATCTGTCTGTCTGTCCTTCTGTGTGTGTGTGTCTGTGTGTCTGTCTGTGTGTCTGTCTGTCTGTCTGTGTGTCTGTCTGTCTGTGTGTGTGTCTCATCTTATATCTCTCCATCTCTCACTCTATCATTTTGATCTCTATTATATCTGATTAAGTTTTTATTCAACTAAAGAAAGTTTCAAAGGTTTTATAAGACACTCTCTCACTTTCCCTCTCCCTCTTCTCTCTCTCACACACTTTCCCATTCCCTCACTTCTCTATCACTCCCTCTCTCTTCTCTCTCTCTCTCACACTTTCCCTCTCCCTCACATCTCTCCCTCTCTCTTCTCTCACTCTCTCTCTTTCTCCTCTCTCTCCCTCCTCCATCTCTCTGTCTCTCTCTCCATGTCCCTCCTCTCTCTCTCTTCTCTCCCCTCTCTCTCTCTTCTCTCCCTCTCTTCTCCCTATCTCCTCTGTCTCTTTCACCCTCTCTTCTCTCTCTCCACTTTTCTCTCTATCTCGCCTCTCCCCTCTCTGTCTCGCTCTCTCATCTCCCCCCCCCTTCTCTCCTTCTCCTCCCCCCTCCCCTCTGTCATGTGTGCAGACAAATGAAGGAGGGATGAGAAGAAGAAGGGGGCGGGTCTCAGACGTGCCCGAAGCGGATCCCCATTGGTCGCCGCAGCTTCGCTCTCCCAACAGCTGTTCTGTGTTTTCCCACACCGCGATTGGTCGAAGCGGCGCGTCCATCACACTTACTTTGACACCCGGCCCCGCCCCCGCCCATCTTCCTCGCAATCCCATTGGCTACTGTATGCGTTCGTGTACCCTGATTGGCCGCCCGGGCTGGTTGTCAAGGCTTCGGGGCTTCATTCACCATTTTGCGTCTGTAGTGTAGAACACACAGGGCAGTAGTTTCTCCTCCGGTGTTTTCAAGTTGCTTCGCCGGAGGAAACATGAGCGGACGCCGCCTGGCAGCTGCGGACGCGCGGCCCCCGTGCCCCGTGTGACCCGGCGGACTCACCGGAGGGGAACTATATCCTGGAGGTGAGTAGCGGCTCCGTCCCGCGGCGCCGCGGCGGCTTGTTGTGCTGCTGTCGAGCCGCTCCAGCGCCGCTGCTGACGGGCGAAGTGTCGGCGGTGTGTCGGCGGCGCGGTGCCCGCAGCGGGTCGTGTGGCCCGCGGACTCGAGCGCAGCGCGGATCCGGTGTCTCCCTGCGCGGGGAGAAAAAGGGAGCGGTACGGCCGGAGCCCGGGAGCGAGCCCCAAACTTTTCCACTAGAAATTAATTCAACGCCATAACTGCCGCTGGACTTCCTGTCATGTCCAACTCCTGTCATCCCTCCTCTTCCTCACACATCCCCCCCCTCTCTTGGAGTTAACGTGTATTTCAGGGCCTCCTCCTCCTCCTCTTCCTCCTCTTCCTCCTCCTCCTCACTTCACTTTCTCCCCCTCTCGCGTACAACCGACGACGCGGCGCTTTAGCTCCAAAGTTGCCCGGGGAGCTTCGCCTCTCCTCCCGGACGACTGTCACTCTCGGATGGGCCTCGCCAGCCCACTTTGTCCGCTGTTTGTCGTCGCTCCGCGTTGCGGGACAAACTTCCCCTTGTGTCCGGGGTCATCTCGCCCAGCACCGCGGGGTAGTACCGGAGCTATTACACGGTATCAAGGCCCAGGGTGTCCGCTGAGCCGGTCCTTTCTCCCCCGGTGGCGCCGAGGAGCAGATCCCCCAGCGGCCTTGTGTGTAGTCGAGGCCTCGGCCCTGCTGCTGTGGAGCAGGTCCGGTAGTAATCTACTACGAGAGCTCGACACACACACACGGTTCTATCCAGCTAAACCACAGGTGACGACATCCCCTCCCGTAGTTTGCATGTTGAGCTTTGGGCCTCGTGAAGATAAGTTAGCAGCTGTTATCCACTGTGGATTAGAACTGTGTCAACATGTTGGAGTCGTGCATGTGCAGCCGGGGCCTGTGGATGGGAGCAGGGCAGAGTAGTAACCCTGTTATTCACTCGGAGGAACTGCTGCAGTTTGCAATGGCTCAGAAATATTCAGTTTCAGATTGTCGATCCACTCTGCAGGAGGTTAGGAGATGTTACATCGCTCAGGGAAAGTTTACAGCACTTTGTGGGGTTAGATCAGACAGACAGATGTGTACTTTATTGATCCCAAATTGGAATATTACTGTGTTACAGCAGCATGTCGAGGGCGTCGCACATAAAGGGAAGTAGCATTAGTAGTAGTAGTATTATGATATATATTGCAAATATTTGTGGGGAACGTGTAGCTTAGTTCACACGAGGCCTGTGGCTTCATTATCAAGTTAACTCAACTCATACTCTGTGCAGTCATCTTTTGTTTTTCACTTTCTTTTGGCCCACTTGTGGTGAATAAACATGTATTTATTGAGATGAACCTGATTGATTATATAAAGTAAATTTTGCAGTTCCGTGTTTTTGCGTTATATCACCTCGTTGCTATACCTGCAGCCGTGTTTACTATGTACTCATGTTGGTCTATAATGGAGAGTAAACACAGTTCTGCAGTGTAAATATCTCTGAACTTGGTACTTATGTACTATATATAAACCTGATGAGTAGAACGTGCTCTGCTCTGATCCCTGAACGTGGAACAGGGGCCACTATAGCTCCCATACGGGCATATACATGCTCCATATTTCACAGGGGGGAGTGTGAGTTGCATCAGTTTGTCTTTACGCTGTTATCATTAGGCCCATGACTCTGACACCAGCTGTTGTACACAGTACACTACTGAGTAAACACACGTAGCATACCTCTTTCATGACCAAGTAAGGCCAGCTGCCAAATTATTTTATGGTGGCTGTTCCACGGCTGTCTGTCCTAAATAGGGATTTACATCGGGCACAGTGGTGGCTGTGCAACTCTCACACATAGGTGTTTGCTGTGTGTGGCCTTGAGACACTCAGCGCTTGTCTGGGTTTCTTTCTGCCGCCGATGTGATGTGGCAGATATTAAAAGGACCTGACTGAGTGAAAGCCTTTCACAGACAAAACAGGAAGGAAGTAAAAAGGAAAAAGAGACAGAGAGAAAGAGACGGGTGGGAGGACGAATGTAGAAGCAAGGACAGACAGGCAGACTTGTGCGTTAGCAGACAGCCACCGACAACTAGACAGGCCTGCTGGTGGTGGATAGACATCAGTCCAGAGCAGTTTGACAGCAAATATCTCAGTTGCAGGTATAATTCTCCAAAAGATGAGAGAGCATATAGGGGATGTGTCGATTCTCCCTCTTATACACATGTTGTTCACATCCCTCCGGTGCTCGTCACTCTGGAGATTCTTGTATTGGAAGAAATGAGGCCGAGCTCACAGCAGTCAGGACCCGAGGCGAGTCCCAGTGTGCTTTCTGCCACACAGCAAACAAACCAACTAAACGACAACAGCTCAACAAGTCCGAAAAAATCAATCTGCTGTACTTTCTACACTGTGAATGGGGGCAGAATGGAGGATATTCTGAATGACTCGGGCTCGTCTGAGAGTGGAACTGAATGACTCTGGTGTGGAATAACAATTATCCCCAACAACTCGTTTGCTTCTGTGGACGACTGCAGCACAAAGAGGATGGAGAACAGATGGAAGGAGAGATGAGGAAGAGAGAGATGAGGGGTAGAAATCAATATAAGAGAGAGAGAGGAGGAGAGAGAATGCAGACGGGAGGTTAGCATGAACGTGTAATACTAGCAAAGAGAGAGAGAGAGAGAGAGAGACAGGAGGGAGGGGGGTAAAGTAACGGGAAGTTAGGTAATGGTCTTCCACAGGAAATGGAGTTTGTAGGGGCGGATTGACTCTGCTTTGAAATACATAGATAAAGGTCGCCACTGAGAGAGAGAGGGAGGGAGAAAGAGAGAGAGAGAGAGAGAGAGAGAGAGAGAAAAGGGAGGGTTTCAGTTTGTGAGTGAAGAAGGAATTCCCCCGCCTCTACCGCCTCGGCCAAGGAGTAGTGTGTGTGAGTGTGTGTGTTTGTGTGTGTGTGTGCGCGCAGAAAGGCTTGTCTGGACAAATTGCTCCTCACTATTTCCATACAGTGTTGTAAGCCTACGTTGTGTTTACCAGACAATATGGTCTCCTGTTTTTATTATGCACCTGGTATGGATGCAGGCCTCGTGAAATGTGAGTAGAACCTGTTATGTAATGAATTAATGTGTAATGAATTTGTGGATGAGTCACATTCATTACTACTCGAGTACGACGGGGCAGCGTTTAGCAGGGAGGGCATTTCTTAAAATTCCCGTTGAACTGTTTATTACATTGTTAGGATGCCACAAGGTCCCACTGTGCTTTTATCTTGAAGGGCTTTGATGTGGATGTTTTGGCAGATGCTTGATTTGGATGCAGCCTGTCACTTCCCTTGTCACAGCCCAGCAGTTTGTAGCTGTGCTCGTGTGGTGATGAGGCTTTGAATGTCATCGTCACATGAGTAACCCACACACCCTGTTCCCTTTCTTTCAGGGTCTCTGGAATAAAGTGGACGAGTGCCGAAGTCGCGCAACAAAGACGAGACGGGATGCGAGAGAGGGGGCTCTGCAGAGGAGGCAAATAGAAACTAGGCAGAGCGAGAGAGGAGCGCCAAGCAAGAGATTCTCGGGAATAAATAAATAAAAAGACTTGTTTGGAGGAAAGACAAGCTCGATGAAAAGATGAAGCCGATTAAAAAGCAGGGCCGCCGCTCGCCTCCCTCTACCCGGGCCAAAGGGGGCAAGCGTCGCGGAGCGGGGGAGGCCCCAGAAGGAGGAGACAAGAGAGACTCAGATGAGAACAGAGACAGAAGCAGATCCCCACAAAACCAAACTCCCTCCTCTTGTTTCTCTTCTAACTCGCACTCAGAGTCCTCTCAGGCCGACCCAATCAGAGAGCGGGACACTGCGGAGGGGGAGGGGCTTCACAGAGAGGGCCCGTCAGAGACGACGGCATCGCTCGTCATCGATTCTGAGAAATTGCTGACGCACTCGGACGATAGATCGGTGCGGTCGGCTGTGAGCGGCAGTAGCCACAGTGACAGTGGTGCTAGCAGTTGTAGTAACAGTAGTACACCGACCGCCAACAACAGCCCAAACCCCGCCTCCAGCAGGAAGACGGCCACCTTCAAGGCCCGTGTTCCCAAGAAGAAGTACACCTCTGAACACTGTTTGTCTACGACTGCTGGTAATCATAGCAACACTGCCTCCAGCACGCCTCCTCTTCTTCATCTGAGCGGCGGCGTCCTTAACCACGGGTCCACGAGTTCAGGAAGTGACGCCGGCATCGCGCACCACGATGGCATCGTTCATAGCAGGAGCCTGCTGGACGACTTCCACAGCAGGACGACGGGAAGGGAGGGGCCTCTGGACAGCTCCCCAGGACCCCCCACTCTGTCGCTGGGAGTGGAGAGGCCTGCAGGAGGTGAAGGGGTGAGAGAAGCAGAGCGAGTGTCGCCCCCCCTGCCACGCTGCTCCTCAACAGACACTGCCAGCGAGCACTCGGCTGACCTTGAGGTGGCCGGCGACACACACGCCCTCGCACAGATGTCTGCACACGCACCGTCCAGTCTCCCGGACGCTCTGTCAGACGCTCTGGCCAAAGGGCTGAAGAATCAACGAGTCCTTGCTCGTCAGCTGAGGAGAAGAAGTGACGAGGAGGGAGGAGACGAAAGGAGTTATGAAGGGGGGAGTTCAGAGTTGGTGTTCCGGGCTGGGGTGGTCCGTAAGGTCAGTGGTGAATTTGGAAGCCTGGAAGTGCAACTGAATGGGGAGAAGATGATGTGTCGTTATCCGTATCGGCATGACAGCCCCCCAGGGGTGGTGGACATTATCCAAGATGCCGCCCCGCCTGGTGTCCATCCAATACCTATTGGTACTCGTGTGTGCGTACCGTTTGGCAATGAGGAGGGCAGTGTAGGTCACTGGCAGTTGTACCGAGAAGGTGTGGTGACTCAGATCGACACGCACCCTGCAGTGGCCAACCGATACCGTGTCCTGCTGTCTGAGGGAAAACCTCACTCTGCGGAGGAGGAGGAAGATGGCACAGTGGCAGCTGCTGCTACCCAGGCAGTGTGGGTCTCCCGGCAAACACTCCGTCTTCTGGTGCCGCCTTGGGACCTGGATTTGCCATCTGTAGGAGGAGGAGAGGAAGAAGACAGGGTCAGAGAAAAGGAAAGGGAACGAGAGGACAGGGAGGAGGTGGATGTGGAGCAGGAAGTGTGCCGCTTGAGCCGGGGGATGGCCCCAGGAGTGGGGCCAGTGCTGGGGAGAGGGATTCCCTACCCAGGCATGGTCCCTGTTTCCTCCACATCAGGCCACGGTATTGCCTCCCCAGTTACTCCAGTGTCAGTCCTCAGCCTGGCTCCTGGTCGAGAGTGGGAAATTGAGAATGACCTGGAGAGGGAGAGGGACCTCCAGAGAAAACATGAAAGAGAGATGGAGCGAGAGCGAGAAAGGGAGAATGTTAAACAGCAGCAGCAGCAACAGCAGCAGCAGCAACAGCAGCAACATCACCCATACATGCCACTTACCCCTGAAGAAGACATGGAGGTGTCCCACTTCAACATGGTCCCAATGGGGGCAATCATATCTGGAGCCAAAACAATGGCAATTCCTCAACATCGCCACATTGTTTCTAAGCCCCCGCCTGGCTACCTCAATCCCCACCTGTCTGTGGTGCGGGGCATCGGGATCCCCTCCGCCCACCTAGCCTTGAACCCCCACCCTACTCCTTCACCTATCCTGTTAGGCCTTGATCCAGCAGCAGCAGGAGCTATCATTACCACCCCCCAGCTCCCTCCTCTTCCTCCCATCTCCTCTTCCACGGCATCCTCCTCCAGAGTAGAGAAAGCCTCAGGGGGTGGCTCTAACAGTGGAGCAGCAGGTGGTGGATCTGGATCAGGTTCGACTTCCTCCTCCTCTTCCCGTTCCCGCACCCCACTGACAGCTGCCCAGCAAAAGTACAAGAAGGGAGATGTGGTGTGCACGCCAACAGGCATCCGTAAGAAGTTCAATGGAAAGCAGTGGAGGAGACTGTGCTCTCGGGAGGGCTGCTCTAAAGAGTCTCAACGCAGAGGATACTGCTCCAGACACCTCTCAATGAGAACCAAGGAGATGGAGGCCAGTGGAGGTGGCCGGGAGAGGGGTGGAGCCAGCAGCACTGGGACTTTGACGCCATCTGACCTCCGTCTTGGTGGTGGGAGAGCCAGCTCAGAGTTCGACTGGGACGAGACATCACGGGAAAGCAGTGAGGCCAGCAGCCGTGGAGGAGACTCACGTCCCCGTCTAGTCCTTCCTTCATTGCTTCCCCAGGACCTCTCTCGTTTCGACTTTGATGAGTGCGAGGCAGCGAGCATGCTGGTCTCCCTGGGGAGCTCCCGCTCAGGCACACCCTCGTACTCTCCCATCTCCAACCAGTCGCCCTTCTCCCCTACCCCATCACCCTCACCCTCTCCGCTCTTCGGCTTTCGTCCTGCCAATTTCAGCCCCATTACCGCCCCTTCCTCACTTACCCCACGCCGCCATCGCCAGCTTAGTGGCACTAAGATGGGCACACCGGGAGCTGAGCGAGAGCGGCACCTGTCGGGGATCGTGCCCACGTTTCAGACCAACCTCACCTTTACAGTCCCCATGAGCCCCAGCAAAAGAAAGCTCGACAGTCACCCGCCCCCTCCACTGCCTACAGTCCAAGACTACCAGACCAAACCTGAGCATCATCAGCTTGTGGGGATAGCGGGAGGAATGGTGGGAGAGCCACTCCTGGGCCTCAGCCCTGCCGCCTTCAGGGTCCTCTCCCCACTGAGTCAGCCGACAACTCCCTCCTCACTCTCCTTCCCCCGGTCCCGCAGTGCCACCAGCAGACCACCATCCTCTGCCGCCTCCACCCCTCCGCCCATGCTGGTCTCGCCCACTCCTCCCTCCCCACTGCCCCAGGAACCGTCACCACGCCGCATTGTTCCCCTTCGTGATTCCCCAGTCATTGTCCGCAACCCTGATGTCCCCTTGGCCAAGTTCTCTGACGGCCCGTTAGGAAGGAGAGAGAGAAGCACGTCAAGGGAGCTCAGCCAGCCCCAACACACATCCCCCCCCGGCCTACAGGCGCCTGTTCCCATCAACGGGGCCACCACCAACGGGGCCGTTCTCCTGCGCAGCCCCACACTCGTCCTGGTCACCTCCAGCTCGGTAAGAAAGTCGAAATCACTTGTTGTTGTTTTTGTCAGGCACAACAACATCTTTATGATGACATTTATCATCCAATCACACAACTCTAAAACTCAAGTGTCAGAGGGTCGGCTTGTCTTGAGCTAAATATTCTTATTCAGGTTATTAGAATGAAAGAATGCTGAAGGTACATTTTACTTAATCATAATGTTTTTATATTTTAAAACCTGGAAGTTATGAAAGTTCTTTACCTTTGTCAGAAACTTGAAATATCAACCATAAAAGTGACTTAATAAATAAAATACTATGTGTGAATTGTATTTTTAGAAAGTTATCCAGGATTCACAGAAGTGATAATGGAGTTAATGGAGACCCAGACTGACCGGCGCATTCATTTAGTTGACTATAATTTTTTAAAGAGATAATAAACATAT
The DNA here is from genome assembly GCF_949316205.1 of Platichthys flesus. Lineage (NCBI taxonomy): Eukaryota > Metazoa > Chordata > Actinopteri > Pleuronectiformes > Pleuronectidae > Platichthys > Platichthys flesus. The sequence continues at coordinate 2,230,774 of NC_084961.1, forward strand.
TATTCCTATTAATCAGTTCTATTTAATGTCGCCCTCCAGTCCCTGACTCCCGCCACAGTGGGCCACACGTCCCTCTCCAGCCCCTCCACCCCCGGTTCAATGTCCACCTCATCGGGCTCAGTCCTGTCGTCCTCCAGCTCTGGAGGCAGGGAGAGGGAGAGGAAACCCGAGGGACACCAGGACCCCTCTGGGGGGGCGCTGCCACAGCCGGTAGCCTGTCACCCCACTCCCACCGCCCTGCTGCCACTCATACTGCCAGCTGAGTCGCCTCACCCGGCTCCACGCAAGCAAATCATCATGGGACGCCCAGGGACTGGTAAGGAAGGACGGGGACAGGGGTTGGGACATCATCCTGCCTTTGTGGCTTTGACCTTTGTTCCCGTCAGATACAAAGTCTGCTGAGCTACAGTTCTGCTGCTTTAGAGTGGGAAGGGATGAGCTGCGGCTTAGTGCCTCTCACTTTCAGTGTCTCTCTCAGGTTACAGGAGTGTCATCAGAGTGCTATGGCTATGACTCATGTACACTCTACTATTGTTTGCCAGCAGTGTAAGAAAAGCACAAATTCCCCTCCTATCAGCTTCTGTTTATTGAGCTACATAGTTATTCCGTGTGTTTTATTTTAAAATATTATATAAGTAGTTGAGATATATTCTGTTGCTCTGGGCTGCGCACTCAGTTGTTTTCTAAGAAATGCTAATTTCTTCAGCGAGCTTTTGGAAATGCGCTCATGAAATCAGCCACTGTGGACTCAGGGTGAAGGCAACTGCATTGATGCCGGTTATATTTACAGAGAGAAAGGAAGAGCCACAGGTTAACAAGATATAAACTGTAGAAGAGGCTGTTGGACATCCAGGGACATGTTGTGCCCCATGCTTCAGTCCACTTCAGGGCCTGCATGTACATGTTGGTGATTTAGGGAAGTTTGGTCTGTTTGATTGTCTCAGTTTATAACAGCTCACTCAGAATCCCTGTGAGCGTCCGAGGGAGCTCAGTGTGGTCTGAGGGATGGAAAGGGACCTGATGAGATTCTGTGCCTCTGCTTCTAAAATCGTCTATTCAGGCAAAAATCTGTTGTGAAAATATTTTGCCAGCTTTGCGTGCACAGCGCTGCGTGTTGGAAAACCGTCCGCTGAGAAGAAGAGGTGTCCGGGTTCATCTCATACTGTGTGCTTGTTTCCATGCCAACCTTGTGATATTACAGTATGGCCAAACTCAGGAATTTTACTTTGAATATATGAACAAGGGAAATGGTCCCATTTAAAATGCATGACTTCTCATTGTGTGGCGTTGTGATGCAACTCTTTCTAGATCTGAAAACTGAGAGTGTAAGAAATGTGTTGGAATCACTGCAGAGAGATATTCAGACACTTGCTCAAACCCTATCATCGATATACAAAACAATAACTTATATTATAATAAACATGTGTACACTCAGGAAACTAATGTTCACAGCTGCACAATTCTGTTGAGATAAATGACAGTTTGAGAATATAATAATCGTTTCTCTCTTAATTTTAATATAACTATCTCATAACCAACTTCTGATCAAATAATAATTTCTTAACCTGGTTCAAAATGAAATGTCTTGGCAGTGAAAAACAGTGAGGATCAGAAAAAGCTTTAAAGCCGCCTCGACCTGCTGCTCACTGTGTGGTTTGTGTGAGGTGTGTGTAGTTACTCAGTGCCTGTGTGCGCGTGTGTGTGTGTTTTGTGTGTGTGCGTGTGTGAGACAGAGATAAAGGGCGTTCCACTGAAACTTTAAAAGGTTGAGAATATTGACATGTCTAGACATGTAAGACTTAGAGCGAGAGTACAGAGGGCAACAAGGACGTTAACACCTCTCCCCCCCACCCCCACACACACACACACATCTACACACATACACAAACACACCCACACCCTCATTTCTGCGTGCCAGACAATCAGCTGCCTCAGACAGGGCATGGAGGTCCAGCACCATGTGACCGTGCTTCATCTCTCGGCAGCAGAAGGAGTAATCGTATTGCCGGCGTGTTGTCATGGCTACACTGTTTCCACCGGTGGAATTAGTGGTAAAGCGTTCGAGACCTGAGCTCATTAGCGACGCACACTTTTATTCCTCTCTCCGACTCACATCCCATCGCACTGCCGCCAGCAGCCACCTGCCTCTGAAGCCTAGCGTCTCCGACACCATCCATTTTTTAACAACACCTCGGGCCACAGCGGGCCCTGGGACACACACACACACAGGCAGAGAGCAGCGTCGGCCCCGGGGGTTAGAGATCCCTCCCAAATATAGAGCGGCTCAAGAGCAGCTTCAGAGTCATTACTGCTGTCTTTGATGGATCTGTGGCGTTCAGCGAGGAAAAGATCCGGTGTCCCACGTCGCTGCACGGCTCAGGAGCTTCTTAATGGTTTCACACACAGGAGGAGTTATTCTGAAACTTCCCATTGGTAGTAATGTGTTGTCATAAGTTGAGTGGCATCTTTTTCCCACTTTAAAACATAAAGATGCTCGACCCGTCAGGTGCACGTGTTCATCACAAACCAGCAGAGGAAGAAGAACACCTCAGGAGTGTTCCTGTCTTTGATATTCTTCACAACTTTCTCCTGTCGGTGCTTTTCACTGGAATATTCATGCCTCGCCTCCTCGGGGGGGGGGGGGGGGTGGCAGGTCTGTTTGGAAAGTGTGAAGAATCTGAAGTTGTATTATTTTAACACCTTAAAGGAGGATTTTTCTCACTTTCAGAGAGTCCCTTAAGAAAGCCCCAAACAGACATTGTGTTTTTCTTTTCATCTTCAGCCCGTCGATGGCGTTCAAAAGTTCCTTTTCAAGTTAATTTAATTAACCATCATCTCCAGTTCAATTCCTAAACTTTCAATTTAACCATAATAACTGGTGTGAAAGGAGCCTCGGACCACAAACCACAAAAATGTAGTTCAGCAAAAAGAGGCGGTGTCAGTTTTGGATCAAACTGAATCCTGGTTTGGTTTGTTTGCAGCGTGAAAACACTTTTTTCATAGTTTAAGGAGACAGGGTTAAACATTATAAAAGGTAGATGAAGAGCATGTAGGCGATGACATCAGGACGTACGGATGTCAGAGAAAACTCTTTAGTGCCATAAGTTACTATGTGAACCCAGAGATAACCAGATCAAATGGAAACGATGGAACAAAGACACAAAGCTTGGTTCAGGGCTCCAGGTGTGAAAAGCTAATTTTTTGAATTTCGTAATAATCAAAATGTACAATCAATGTTTTTTTGAGGAAGTAATTAAATCCCTCAAATACATATACAGGACCAGTTGTGGGTTTAACAGTGAGACATGTCATCAGTTCTATTCCTGGTCTCGTCCACCTAAAGAAAGACGCCTCTCTGTGTGTGGAGCGGTGGAATCACCCTCACTTCCTCAGCTGAAGCTGCTCATGCAAACGGAAGCATAAACTGTGCAAAGGTCACACACTGCGGTGATAGAAGTCATGTGTCACCAGATCAGCATTTTGAAGAGATCTTAGTCACTGGTGTGTACAACCAAACCAGCAGCAGCTGCATCACGGACGTATTTACATTTCCCTCCGTGTCCAACTCAGCAGAATCTGGATCTCCATTTTAAATGAGCCAGCGAATGGTTGGCTATATATAGAACCATTTTAATACTTTATTATAAACTTAACCAGGGAAACGGAAACTGGACGTTGCAGCGCCGCAGCTGCAGAGTTCACATCCAGTCTATTTCCACCGAGATGAAAGTGTTCAAGCCTCAGATTGTCGCGGCTGAAATCTTCATTATGAAAATGTGTAACAGAGTCAGAATCAGACTCAATTCTGGATTGTGAATATGGTCTTAACAAATGAAATACATCAGTCAGGAAGTGCCACTACACCGTGAAGGACTTCCCAAAGTAGACAATACAGTGTCCATTGCTGTAATATGATCTGTGGTTATACTTGTGCACGTGTTTGTGGAAGTTGTAGTATTAGTATAAGTACTCTGGCTTTAAATGGTTCCCACTGCAGAGACAGTCCAGTTCAGAGTCCGAAGCTCGGCAGCAGCAGGTCTAGACAGCGACTGGTCTCCATTCTGGAACCTGTGTGAATATAATACTGGTTCCCTGGTCACATCTCACTCCACATGACCCCGCTACTGGTATTATCCCAAGGGAGGGTCTGTGTGTTCTGTGACAGAACACACAACTCCATTCAGGGTCTCTGGACGTTTCTCTGAACACACAGTGTGTGGCGGTCACGTACGTCTCATGAGCGGACCACCGGGCGGACCACGGGGCGGACCACGGGGCGGACCACCGGGCGGGCCACCGGGCGGACCACCGGGCACGGTACTGAGGTGGATGCACATGGTGACGTTTCTCTTTCTCTCTCCTCTCTCTCCCTCACGTTCCCACAGTTTGGACCAACGTGGAGCCTCGGTCCGTGCCAGTGTTTCCCTGGCATTCGCTCGTCCCTTTCCTGGAGCCCAGCCAATCAGGAGCGGCCGCCCAGCCCGCCGACGGCCAACACCTTGTCAATCAGAGCAAAGGTAGCAACCGCCCCCTTTTCTCTGGACATGACATCACGACACACGGACGACTGATTTAACAGATTGTACATTTGTACTTAAACATCTAAAAGTGGTCTCAGACTTTCAGACGCTTCTGTATGAACAAGTATATATATATATTTATATTTTACTCTGTATTATAAATAAGTATTTCCCACAGTAAAATCGACCAAGTGTGTTGTTGTTGTTTCTGAATTCACGACTGCCAAAACACTCACTCTACAAACCAGCAGCCAAATCACTGTTTCCCAAAACATTCGCACAGTCAGTGTTCACACTAAATATAATATCAGTCACATCATTTATATAAAACTATTAATGGACTTAATCTCTAATATGGATTCTTATTTTGATAAAGTTCCAACTGGTGGGAACATCAAATAATCTAAAAACTAAATTGAGGACTGAAGTTCAGCTTCATCTTATTTGAGGTCTTTGAGGTTATTTTTATGAGTTGTAGATTGTTTTATTTATTAAAGATCATAATGGGGAAAGTTTTTGTTTTGCCATGTCAGCAATCAAATTATTCATCTCAATTCTCAGTCTTCTGAGATCTTTGTAATCCCAGTAGTAGAAAGAATATAGATAGTGACAGTTATCTGTAATAACAAGATCTTAATCTTGTATTTACTAGGTTCACAGACCAAATACTGTCGTGTACAGAGGGAACATTTCCTTTAAATGTGGATTCTTTTGTATCTCGGATTAAATGTTCTTTTACTACTGTAACACATTATAGCACAGATGTATTCAGAGCTAATCACACCTCCCACAGTCACTTGGCCAGAATAGAGCTGCATGCAGGACAACCCTGCGTTCACGCCTTTACACACACCACACAATGTCATCAGGCTTTTCACTAACCGGCAAATGAATGGCTGTTATTTTCCAGAGCCTCGTTGTGCCGTCGCCCTGGTGAGTGACGGATGTGCCGGCCCTCCGGTCCTGGAGAGGGGATCTCCGTCACGCCCTCCGCCGACCAATGACAATCCTCCTACAGACAGAGGCGGGGCTGACAGCGAGACAGAGAGTGACACCGATGACCCGTAAGTGCACCGTCCTGCTCTGGTCGAGGGCCCGAGCTCATGAAGGGACCTTTCTGTAAACTTCATCTCTTGCATATTGAAATGTTTATCTTTTATTGTGTTGTTTATCAAAGTCTGAATCAAAGGAAGAAGAGAAAAGATTTAATTTAAACTCAGTTGGGGAGAATAGAGAGTTTAGAGAGTTGCCCACAGGTAAATATTCATAGAGATCACCCAAAATATCGTCTGGATATTGAGATTGAGGTGTTGTTGTCTTGCAAGTGCAGTTATTTATATCTTCATATTATTAACATACCAAGTCTGTGACTTATTGAGTGGGATGTCACCTGGTCCGTTTATTATGTAGCATAGATTTGCTTCGGGATCAATAAAGGATCCGTCTATCTAGATACTTATTTAAATTCATCAACTTATTTTATTTTAAAGTCTGAATATTTTCTCTATTTAAACTTTTTTTGCAGAGAAACCGTTGAGTTGTATTTCACGGATGTAGAACAATGGAGAAGCAACAAAACAAAGTCCTAAGTTAAACTTGTGTACTTGAAAAAAAACTTGTTTCAGTGACACTTCTAGACTCATATCGAGCAAATGCTTCCTCCAGGTTGTTTGTGTCCTCTCTGCGACTCTGGTGATGACTCAGTAGACGCCGATAGTAACTGTAGAATAAATGCACCGCCGTTCGTCTCTTCAGTTTGAATCAGTGGCGTTTTTAAAAACTCTCAGGGACACGTCACTGGGAACAGGTGCTTTCGAAATCCACCTCTGACACTGGAATCTCGAAAAGAAACAACCAACAATGAGGAGCAGCCACTTGTGAACCAGCTGCCGTGTCTGGCAGCAGATGTTCGCTCTGTGCTTTGCTCAGTCTCTGCGTCTGGGTGGCTGCTCTTTCAGAGTGACTCAGACGGCTGCGTGGATGTCTGGCTGGTAGTGTGGTTTTGAATGTTTCAGGGTCGCCGTGCTCACAAAGGCCGCTGAGATAAACGCTTCGGCAATCTCCTAATGCTGCAGCAGTGGCTACACCTGTTATCTGCCCACGTCCCTGTGCAGGGACACAGATGCACGGTGTTAAAAAAGTGAAGTCAACACATTTAAAAAGATTTGAGGTCTGTTTGTTGTCGCTGTGAGAAGACAACCCCCACGTCCCTTTCATTCGTCCGTCCTCGGCCTATAACTCCTGGTTTTCTGTCTTTCAGGGTTTCAAACTGGTCTTAGGCTTAGGGCCTTAGATCACTTCTGTCCTTTCCCCTCTTGTAGCTTTCTTGAAAGTTCCTCAGAAAAGAATCTCCCTTCATTTCCCATCTCTCATGGAGTCTCAGTTTCACTTCTTCTTTGTGTGTTGTACGCAGGTTCTCCCCGGGTGTGGCCAACGATGCAGCGCCCTCCTCTGGCCCCATGAAGAGACGCACACAGTCCCTCAGCGCCCTGCCCAGGGACGCAGACAGGAAGGTCAGTCCAGCGGACAGACCGGCAGTCCATACACACAAAACTGACAATTATATTATTTACTTATTAAAAGTCTCTGGAACAGCTCACTATGAATAACTTTCTTCTGAATCCCAACCAGAGGGAGAAGGACCACATCCGCCGCCCCATGAACGCCTTCATGATCTTCAGTAAACGCCACCGGGCCCTGGTGCACCAGCGACATCCCAACCAGGACAACCGGACGGTCAGCAAGATCCTGGGGGAGTGGTGGTACGCGCTGGGGCCCAACGAGAAGCAGCAGTACCACGACCTGGCCTTCCAGGTTAGAGACTGACAATCTATTTAATCTCTTCCGTTTATCGCTCAGGGTTAAACTCCAGTGTAGTGAATAGTTTCATGAACATATGTAAAGCAGCAGTTGCAGGGTGTCTGGAGGAAGCAGATAGAAAAGGGTTTTATTCGAGGCCTCGGAGGGGGGCGGAGCTACAGCAGCTCACAGTGCATGAACAGAAACTAGAGAAGGATCCTGTGTCCTCCTCCAGGTGAAGGAGGCCCACTTCAGAGCTCATCCTGACTGGAAGTGGTGCAACAAGGACCGCAGGAAGTCCCTGTCCGAGGTCCGCGGGGCCCTGAAGGAGCCGCGGGAGAGGAGCATGTCCGAGAGCATAGGTGAGTTGATTAATGATGTGTTTAATTCCTCATTTTGTGCGTTTCACGTCCTGCCATGGATCTATAAACCATGGCAGCCATTTTCTGTTGCATCTTACACAGCAATAAGCTGAAACCTCAAGAGTGTGGACATTACGATCAAGCGTTGGAGAGGACTTCACGATTCCAAGTTTTTATTGATTCACTCCGAGATGATTCACCGAGTTATTTTCATCTCAAGAGTCTTTCTTCTGTGTCTCCTGCAGATCCGCTCTCCGAGTCCCAGACGGTGGAGGGGAAGGGAGCAGGCCCGGGCTGCCCGGGGGGGTCGGAGCGTCGAGGGGGGCTGTTCGCGGGGCAACCGCCCCGTCCCAGGGCCCTTTCCCAGAGTGCCGTGCACACCCTGGAGCAGAGCGAGGGAGACCTGGAGAAGGTACGAGCTCGTTAATCAGTAGCTCCGAGGCGGCGGGCGGACCCTGGAGACTGGAGAATGTGTAATCTGTCAGAAAAACAGCCGTGTTATTCAATCAGGATCCCTGTGACCTGACAAGTAGGAAAGTAAAGATTGTTTACTTTCATTTGAGTATTTTTAACAGGTTCGTTCTGCACAACAACAACAAAAAACAACCCAGAGAGACAAAGTTAAAGAAATAAAAATGCAGACAATAAAAGCAGCAGACTAAAGTAATAATGGGGGGGGGGGGGGTCTATAGGAGCGCCCACGCAGCGAAATGTGTGCTGATGCGCGAGTGTATTCACAGACGGCAGATGTGTGTCCTTCACACGGCGCAGCAGTTGTGTTGAACTCGACAACTGAGCGCTCGCTGGGCTCTTTGTGCGAGGGCCCGAGCGGCTGCTGCTGAAAACCCACTGAAACCTCCGGGGGAGCTCAGCCTCCGACTTCAAACGTTTCACCTTCTGCTTCTCTCAGAGTCTTTGAAGGTTTGAAAACTGCGTTAATCACAAAGGAGTGGGTCTGCATGTGAGCTCTTTTGTTTGAAGGCGTGTGTTTGATGCCAGTGGCAAAGACGTATATATATATATACAGTGTGCATGCTTTGATAATAGCTGTATTACTTCTGTCTGATGTGTTCTTCTTCAGAACTTCAGGCTTTTCTTTCTTAGTTTTGAGTTATAATCAGTGTCCTACTGAGCTGCCTCGGTGTAATACAACATTTCTTGAGCTCTCTACTTTTCTCTTTTGCATCAGGATAATAGTTTAACTAGTAATAACTTATCAGCTTCAGTGATTCTCTATTTCTGGTCCGAGGAGCTGACAAAATAAATCCATAAATCAAATACAGTTATATTTAGGATTAGTCAGTTTGAATAGGAGGATATCATTTGTTAAACTTTCATTAAAAGTAAAGTTTAAGATTTGTGTAAGTTCAATGGGCAGCGAGTTTCACAAAGTGGAGGCTCTGATTAGAAAAGGCTCAGTTAGCCTTTGTTACAAGGTGAGATGTGGGAGGAGCCATCTGCAGGTCTGAGTCCTCGAGAGGGACGACACCAGGTCCATAACTCTGAACGTTACTTTTAAAGGTGAGCAATAACTCGTTAGTATCCATATCAATCCGGGGGTGTAAAAACAATCAGCCCCGGCATCGTGTCTGGACCCGAACTTCATTTCAAAATCGTTTTCCTAACGCAGGCGAACCCGACAGGTACCAACCTGCTCAGGTCGGGATCCACACTCCTGTATTCAAACAGCATGTACGACTTTTTTCCAAATCGACAATTGACAAAAAATGACTTTACCTTTGCAGGAGGACGGAGCGAGTTTGTTTCACGGCCGACGCCCACCTCCGTCCCTGTACCACAGCAGAGTCAGCGAGGACATGACCAGCGATGACGAGCGCATGGTCATCTGCGAGGAAGAGGGGGATGATGATGTCATGGGTGAGTCAGACACTCAGCAGGGAGGTTATGCTGGTGAGAGACAATGTTTCATAACCACAGGGTGATAGTTCCAGTTTCCACAGAGACGTCTATGGGTCAAATTCAGCCGTCCTGAGTCATCTGGTGACCCCCGACCTTGGATGACTCAGAGCTTCACCCCTGTCCCCTTGTCTGTTTGCTTTTCGTCCGGTCTTAGCAAAATGTATTGAACAGATTTCCACATAACTTGGTGGAAGGCACATGAACCAAGAAAGAACTTGAATTTTGGCTTGGATACAGACATGGGGCGGATCCAGGGATTTCATTTTTACTTCTGTTAACAGATATTTCCCAGGGAATAACTCATGGATCTTTATTTAGCGGACTGATATCTTATATGAGTGTGTAACATTTGGTGCAACTTGATGGAATATAATGTATGAGCTTTAGTGAGTCTCATGTTTTGTTGTTTGCTTGATGGGGACACTTGCAGTTTGAAGGCAGCTCTGCAGATTGTCTGGGCCAGAGTGGATTGCAAATTAAATCCCTTATTTTGCAGTATATTAACTCCCATTTGTTAATATATGTAAAATAAATATTCATCATCTGTGTCTCGTCCTCAGAGGATTCGTGTGCCGAAGGCTCCATCGACCTGAAGTGTAAAGAGAGAGTAACAGACAGCGACGAGGACGAGCCAGACGGACAGGTGATCATCTCATAAGTTAATGTTCTCCCTCCCCACCATGATATAAATACAGAAGATATTAATGGAAATGTTGTAATTGATGATCAGATGATAACGATATTCATGGAGCTTGACTTGTGGTTAAGTCCAGTTTAGTGTAGTTTTTGTCTTATCAGTGTTTTTCTATATGTAAGGCAGGTTATACACTTTCTCAGTTTCTTTAAGTTGAGGAAGTGAAAAATGTTACATGGAAACTTTCCCAGCTTTGATCTCTCCCTCTCTTCATCTCTCTCTTCCCTCCAGCATGGCTTCCAGCCAGTGTCCCGCTCCTCTCTCCCCTCCTCCTCTCCCTCCATCCCTCCTGCCGACTCCTCCTCATCCAAAGGGAGCGGAGCAGGAGGCGCTGACGATGGGTCTGAAAGGAAGCGAAAAGGAGGCCCAGACGGAGGAGAGGAGGGGAGCGAGGGAGGAACCAAGCGAGAGGAAACGGCAGCCGGTGGAGGAGAGGGAGGTGGAGCCTCCTCTCTGTCCATCACACTCTCTACCCCCAGCATCCAACCTCCCGTCACTGTGGCCCAGCAGGGGGTGACCCAGGTCTTTGGAACCGTCCGCATTGCTCCCACTGTGGTGACCAACGTGGTACGACCCATAACCAGCACGCCCATCCCCATCGCCAGCAAGCCAATGGAAGGAGCCATCTCCCTCAGTGCCCTCCCCCAAGACAAGAAAGCCACTCTCCTTATCGGAGGAGGCGGACCTCAGCAGCTGCCAATCACAGCAGGGGGTGGGTACCTGTCCTCATCCTCCCCTCCTGGTCCCGTCAGTGTAACGCCTGTAGGGGGCAGCAGCCTGATCACTAGCATAGTTCTGGGAGGGTCATTTCCTGCTGCCCATCCAGTGCAGGTGGTCACCCCACAACCCACCGCTGCGTTCTCCTCCCTCACGCATCCCTCTGGCTCCAAGCCGCTAACGCAGGTCCAGTTCATCCTGCCCACCGAGAACCCTTCCTCCCCTCAACGCACCCAGCAGCAAATCCTCTCCCTGTCCACCAATGGCGCCCTGGCCAATGGCGTGCTCTCAGGGGCGGGAGTCAGAGTCAGCCCCGGGATCAGAGGTGAGCCAGAGCCCCACGATTGGCAGAAAAAGAACGAAAGAGTCCGATTTTTGTTCTCAGTATTTTTCACTGGTCCAATGAAAACTTAAGAAAAGATCTCTGTGTGATTTTCCTTCTTGCTCTAGCTCCCTTCACTCGCTTCTTGTTAATCGTCTCCGCGGGAAGCTCTGAAAATAGATTTGATTGGCTTACATAAACCAGAGACAAATGATTGACAGCAGAAACACTACTGTTACGAGTGTGAGCGCCTGCCGCCCGCCCACGCCTCCATCACTCTCTCCTCATGCGAGTCAGAAGCAACAGAAAACCGGTCCACCTTGTTATCAGCGATGAATCCCGTGTCCTCTCGTGTCCCCTCTCAGCGTGTCCCCACCCCCCCGTCGCGTCTGCCTTGTCCTCACCTTTCCTCTGCTTGCCTCAATTCATCTGTTCCTCACGCTGAGTGATTTAATTCTCCCTCTCCCTCTCTCTCTCTCTCTCTCTCTCTCTCTCTCTCTCTCCTTCTCTCTCATTAGTCCAAACTCAGTCACCGGGCCTGCAGAGCAAGATGCTGGTTCCCATGGAAACAGGGAGAAGAGGGTCTACTCCTCCTCATCCTCCCTCCGTCTCCCTGGTGGCTCCGCCCCTTCCTGTGCAGAACGGCTCCGCGACAGGAAACAAGGTACGGATGTTTCCAGACGGAACTGTTGAAGGTGTTGATGGCGTTTGATGGCAGGCGAGGAGTTCAGGTTGTTCGGAATCTCAGGAAACACCTCGAGGGAAATTCTTCAAAATATGTACAAGTCACATATGAACCAAATGATTTGCATGGTCAAAGGTCAAAGGTCAAGGTCATGGTGGCATCAAAAAACACATTTCAATAGATCTCTTGGACTCAAAGATGAACTGATTAGATTCAGTTTTGATTGGTATATTACTGACTTCTAGGACTTATAAACCTTAATGGGTAATAATTTCACATTAATAACTTCTGTCTCATTTCACATCTCTGATTAAATGTTTATATTTGTCCAAAAGATCAATTGATAACAGTTTGTTCCTGTTTCTTGTTGATCTCTTTAACTTGTCCTGAAGACGTTAAGATATGAGTTCAGATGTTACTTTATAAGATTGTGTTACCGGTACAACATGTTCTTGTTGTATTTTTGGTTGTTGTGTTAATTATATTTTTAACCCCCCATAGATCATCCAAATTGCTCCCATGCCGGTGGTCCAGACCAACGTTCACCCCAGTGGTGCAGCAGCAGTGCATCCTGGGAACACCTTTCCTGTAACGGTTGCATCGGTGGTGGCTCCTGGTGCGGTGTCCCCACAGACCGTCCTCCTGACCTCCCCCCCCACCAGGTCTCGAACACGGGCCTCACACCTGATACACAACAACACATTCACACCTTTTTTTACTTAAATGTATAAATGTTTACCTTTTTGTATCGTATCTGTAGCTGCAATCAGTGTTGACATTTTATGATTTCTAATATTCTCATTTTGACTCTTCAGGATCACCTATGTCCAGTCTGGCCAAGGAGTCACCACAGCGACGCCCCAACAGGCCACGCCCCCTCCAGGCCCTGCGTACCTGCCGTCACCTTTAGCGACTCTGGGCTTCGCCGCCATCGCCCCCGGCGGCCAAACCCTGGCTCAGCCAATCGTTGGTCCGCCGCCTCTGCTGGCTCCAGCCCCGCCCCTGAACTGTCAGCCACAGATCCCCCCCGACCCGACCACGGCAGCCGCTGGTCGTCAGGTAAAGACGAAGGAAGGACTTTACAGAAATGATTTAAAAGTGCAGAGGTTTGTGGTTCTGAAGGAAATAAGAAAAACTGAAATATCAAAAGATGTTAATGGTGTTAGAAATTCAATCCACTCCAAGGTCGTTAAGGACCAATCCTAGACTTGAATGTTAATGACATCACTGCTGTCTTCTTTCAGGTTTCACTTTTGATGAATTTCTCTATTCAGAATTAATAAACCTTATTTTTTGGCCTGGGTTCAAACAGTGTTTCACCAGCAGTGAATGAATTAATCCAAACTCCTCAATTTCAATAAAGAGGGCACATTAAGAAAGTGATTGTATTAAGGCCGTCACACACACACACAGACACACACAGACACACACACACAGAACTCTGGAATCGGAAGGTGCTGGATTCATCATTCTTGTATTGATGAGTCTCCTTTAGCTCGGAGCCATTAGGGGAATTACTGTAAACAAACACATGAGTCTATTGGCAGACGCTCCTGGCCTCTGTGCTGCATTTTAAATCTTATCTATAAGGTTGTAAAACTGCCAAGTTTTGATTCAACGAAGCACGATCTATTTTTTTAAGTCCGGGAGGAATAAACAGGGAAAATCAAACGTTCTCATGTCAGTTTTTACTGTGAATTCAGTGATGTCACCTCTGAACCTTCCTTTTCCTGCTCTTTTTAAAACAAACACTGCTTATAACATGGATAGTTTATAAAGATGGACGACATGATAGCTCCCAAAAGTGAAGCCAAAGCGTCTTGATCAAACCCCACCTCCTCCATGTTAGTGTAGAGAACATAGACAAGAATAAAAAGTCAAAGTTCAAAGTTAAATACGTTTTTCTCAAAGATGTTTTTTTATGGCTTCATTTCTGAATAGTTGGAGGAGGTGGAGCTGCATCATCCGTCTTCATATACAGGTTATGTTAATGTCTTTTGTTTTGCAGTCTGTCTTATGAGGTTCTTGTTTTAAATCTTCTCCATCAGGTGCTCACTGCCATCTACCCTGCACCACCTGTCCCACTGGCTGCCGGTGTGGTCTCTGTGGCCGCTGTGCTGCCAACACTGGGAGCGTCCGCCGCCCAGGATGACCCGAAGCCTGCCTCTCCATCGGCAACAGGGGGGCAGGGCTCTGCGTCGGCCACCCCTCAGCCGAGCGTGGGGGTGGAGGTGGAGCTGAAGGTGGAGGTGAAGAGGGAGAGTCCGCTGGATCCTCAGATGGAGGAGGGAGGGCAGGCGATGTCAGTGGCCTCCTGTATGAGCCGTGAAGTAACAGGTAATTTCACATCGGCAAATTGAGGGTTTGGTTTTGTGCTTTTTGCATCAAATCCTGACATCATCTCCGTCTGTTCCAGTGAAAAAAGAGGAGGACATCGAGGGTCTCTACATCAAAGAGGAACTAGTGAGAGAAGACAGACGAGGCGACGAGGAGGAGGAGCACGAGAGAGGGATGAAGGAGAGCAGTGAACAGAGGAGAGGCCATGAGACAGACAGGGAGGACCACTGCATGGGCAACAGCAGCAAAGAGGTGAGGATATCTGCTCTATTCCAGAACTTGATCTCATCTGACCCCACAACTCTTAAAAGTTCTGTTGTAACAGTTCTAGGTCCGAATTTTTTTTTTTATACTAAGTTATCTTCTGGCCATAGAACGTCTGTGAACCTCGTTCCAGAAAATGTTCAGAGCAAATGACTCGGACATTTGTGTTCTCCCGTAGATTCCCTCCGGAAATCTTAAATTTAACTAATGCAGAACTTTACAGGAATATAGTTAAAACACTGGATGAGACTTTTATCATACTTCTGTTTCTCTCACACTTTCCTTCCAGGTCGGGCCTCGTTCTCCTCCTCCACTTTCCTCAGGTCTGGACCCCCCTCCCCCTCCAGCTGCAGAACGAGAGCCCCCCTCCTCCTCTAAGAAGACCAAGTTCCGACCCCCGCCACTCAAGAAGACACCCGACTCTCTGGAGAAGTAAGTGGGACGATCCTGGCTTTGGTGTCGGAAGGAACCTTTCAGAATTTACAAAATGTGTTGTCACTTGAGCCACCTGTATTTTCCCATCTGTGTCACTGGGAGAGCACATAGCTCCACCAAGGCTAGTGCACTATCTCGCCATGTTAAAGAAAGTTTAAATGAAATCCTGGATCCTCCCGTATATCCCCATCCACTTTAAATGTAATGTGTTCCTTCTTGGATCATGTTCCCACCCCTCCACAAACTTTCATGGAAATCAGTTTGGTAGTTTCTGGGCAATCCTGCTGATAGTGTAACAGACGGCAGTGAAAACGTAATGTCCTCTGGCACTGGAATCAATAAAAATCAGCCCTTCTCATTCTGAGCAATCTGAGTCAATTCCGACTGTGAAAGGATCTTTTGCCAAAGCCAAACAAACAAGTGTGCCAGGTCCGTCTGGCTCTCTGCTCGATGTAAGACCATGTTCTCTGTATTCTAACAGTTTGTATTTTCTCACGCTGAGAGAGTTCAGAGAACGTGAAGCAGCTTGAAGAGGAGACGCGGCCCTGGACGGGACTCAGTTTACTCCACACTGATTTTCATGCATCGTGGGATTTGGTTCCATTTTAATCCGCAACTTTATAAATCACTTGTGGAAACTCTGTGTTTACTGACTGTGAGTGGGCAGAGTCCTCGACCTTGCTATTCTTTATTTAGAGAGTATGAGAGTGGTGGGGAAGCCGCGCAGCAGAGAAAGCCCCTAAGGCACCAGGAATGTGAGAACCTTCAGAGGACGTCCCTCATAGTTTAACCTCCTTGTTACTGGACGAGGGACTGATGTGGCTGCTTGGGGTTTGTGCGTGCAGGGTCTTGTCGGAGACGTACTTCGAGGAGCGATTCGCTGAACTTCCAGAGTTTAATCCAGAGGAGGTCCTTCCCTCGCCCACCCTGCAGAGCCTGGCCACCTCGCCCAGAGCCATCCTGGGAAGCTACCGCAGGAAGAGACGCAACTCCACCGGTGAGATAATGGAGAGAGGGAGAGGAGGAGACAAGTGACCTCTGATGCACAGACATTTTTAATATACTGTCCATCTGTTTCATCACTCATGTCCTCTCTTACCGTTTTTCCATCTTCCTCCCCTCCTCCTCCATATGCCCTTTCTCCATCCCTCACATGTCTCTAGATCTGGAGCCGGCAGCAGAGGAACCCTGCTCCCCGCGGAGGAAGACTCGCCGTCTGTCCAGCTGCAGCTCGGAGCCCAACACGCCGAAGAGCGCCGCCAAGTGTGAGGGAGAGATCTTCACCTTCGACAGAGCAGGTAAAACGTCTACACCAGGTTTCAGATCTGGAGCTTCAGCTGAAGAACAGGATATTATGGGAGTTCTGTGACAAACCTCTTCTATTCCACCAGGCCCAGAGGGAGAGGATCTGTTAGGAGACTTTGAGCGGGTTCCGTACTCGTCTCTGCGCAGAACTCTGGATCAGCGGCGGGCTCTGGTCATGCAGCTGTTTAAGGAACATGGCTTCTTTCCATCAGGTAAGTCACGTGCAGACGGGGCAGGACGTCAGGATGAGAACAACTAAGTGAAGCAGCGGTTTAATCTTTGACTTGAATTACACTGAAAAGGCAAATTATATAGAGATAACAAATCTGTAGCAGAGGCATCTCCTTCTCTTTTACACTTGATATCATGAAGTTTGAATCCCTCTCCTTGTTTCCCTTCTCCGTCTCTTCTCCGCTCCAGCTCAGGCTACCGCCGCCTTCCAGGCGCGCTACTCAGACACGTTCCCCACCAAGGTGTGTCTGCAGCTGAAGATCCGTGAGGTCCGTCAGAAGATCATGCAGACGGCCACGCCCGGGACCTTCGAGCTCGGAGGGTCGGCCGACGTCTACCCCGCCCCGTCCCACAGCTCCTCTTTCAATCAATCAGCCCGGGAGGAGGGAGGGGCGGAGCAGCAGGGAGACAGAAGCCGGAGCCCCGAGGAGCCGCAGAGCGAAGGATCATAAGCTGGAGAGGATGACAAAGAGGAAGAATCAAGGAAGAGAAGAAGAGGAGAGAGAGAGAAGTGTGTCATCCCCACAGAATGTTGTTGGAAGTGTTGAACCAGTACTAAGGAGGACTCCAGCAGGACCTGTTCTACTGGCACTAATCTCCACCAGACCTGGGCAGAAGGACATTTGAATATGGTCTCAAAGATTCAAACTCCTCAATGTGCGCTTGATGTGACTAATCAGACAAAACAAGCCTCAAGAAACGGGCGAGTCGACTTCTTCTCGTTGAGAGTTTTTCCCCCGAAGTATCCCGAGTATTTTCAGTTAACACTTTTGCCCAGGTCTGATCTCTGCACATTTGTACAGTAGTTTGACACAAACTCTGTGGTACACACTCTCTATCTCTCTGGCACACACAAACCCTGATAATCTCCAGCATACACACACACACACACACACACCCACACACACACATACACCCTTACCAAATCAGACTGTTACTCTTGGTCAGCGATCCCCAGGAGCCGCCACCAAGGACCATGACACACAAAGGCACTTTGTCATTTATCGTGCAGATGCAGTTTGCTGTTGCCAGCCAGCCAGCCAGCCCTCAGATGCCATTGACTCAACCTCCTTCTCGCCCTTCCACTCCTCAGCACAGTGGTCGGGACGCAAACACAACCCCACTGACCTCCACTGGTATTCCACAGCCCCTCGATGCTGCAGGACAGACAGCGCACACGTACACACACAGCACACACACGTACTCGCACACACACACACACACACACACACGGACACGGACACATCTGTGCAGCGTAAGCACTCGTACACACAGACATAGTCAACCCTGGTCTGACCAAGCCATCGGCCTGCACAGTTTTTAGTGATTGTAGTGAGAAGAGAAACTGAAAGCATGACATCTGTTCGCTCCTGTAAAACAAAGAGAAGGCAGGAGCCTGGATGTAGTGTGACCAATCTTTGCACCTTCAGTTATTGCCATTTTGAAAGACTGAGTCCTCATTGGCGGGAGCTGATTATTATATGTCTGTATATCTGTCGGGGGTCCCCTCCCCATAAAAACCATAAAGAGATTATGTAAAGAGACTATTGGTTGTGAGGCTTTGAAGATTCAACGTTAAGTTCGACACTGACCGGCTCCGGACCGAGTCCCGAGGAAACGCAGAGGAAGAAGAAAACTGGATGACGTTCATCGGACGAAAGATTCCAGCAGTAGGAAGACAGATACTAGTAATAATAGTTAATAAGGACAACAACAACAACAACAACAACAACAAGACAAGCGTACCAACAGAGAGAGAAAGAAGAATTTGAACCAAACTTCTCTGAATCTCCACGTGGATAATATGATGTTGCTTTCTCTCGTTATTGTTGCTGTGGAAATAACCAGTTTTACCGTGGCCTGTTTTTCTCTCGTGGCTCTTTTGTGTTTCTTCTCCAGCATAAAAGAAAATCGTACAAAAAAAAGAAACTCTGGACAAAGAAGGGGACAGAATCAGTGTGTGGGCCCTCGACTTTTAATCGTACCTGGGGTGGTTCTCCCCCCCCATCCCCTCCTCCCCCCCTGCCCCACAATTTCCCACCAGACATAGAAGTGGGGGGAGCAGGGGGCGTTTGTCGTTTTGTAAAACGTTGAAATCAGGTGTTTGCACAATTTGTGCGGCCCTCATCGTCTGGGACCGCCGTAAGTTAAATCAGGAAAGTATTGTTTTTAGAGATTGTTTTAGTAGAAAAAAAATAATAACCTTGTTCCGTATGTTATCAACCACCTTTCTCCACCCCCCCGTCCCTCAGTCCACTCCTCTGACCCCCCCCCGTGTCCCTCAACCCCCTCAAGTGTTGGTAGAAAGTGCCCTTAAGCACTGGTCCCGGGTCAAGCGCTATGTAGCTCAGGATGGTTCTGGTTAGGGTTAGTTCAGGGAAAGCAGATCCTAGACCAGCCCTGGAGGGCAGTCTCTGGAGCCCTCCCCTCTTCCCCCTCTTCTCGACACTTTATCCTTTCCCATCAAATGGTGCAATAGGACATTTTATTTTTTTCATGGAAATGGGTGGGTTACTCTGTCTTTTGGGGGGGGGGGGGAGGCTCTGTGCCATAGATATTAAATCCAGTGCAGTCAGTCAGTGAGAGGAATGAGCTGTTGTGATACTATCTTTAACTATGGTATAAAAGAAAACAAAAAAGAATCACACGATTATTGTTATTGTTGAAGAGATAGAGAGTATAACTTACTAAAAGTCAAAGACAATTTTTTGAATAGCACTTTTTGGCTCTTTGCTTCCTCAGTGAAGAGTGGGGGTAGTTATTATAATGGGTATCTCTTTTATTTCTCTGTATACAGTTGGATGTGTGAAAAAAATATATATACCGGTATTTCTATATATGTGCATTTAGGTCTGTGTTTGGGTGTGTGTGTATGTTTTGGCACATGCAGGTAGCGTGTTAACACAACCAACCTTTTTTCGTTCACCACACAGCAACATTATCAATAGTATATTTTTCATTGTATTCTACATTCTATATTCTACTCTAGAGACAGTATTTTTATAGTCACCACGACTATTTTGTCCGTCATCTTGACTGTTATCAAACCCAGTTGATTCAGGATATATATGAAATATATATTCAGGATATAAAATATATAAATATATATATATAAACAAAATACAGGTAATAGAAGACTATCAACTCACATCTCTTTGGAGTTAGGGCTGTAAAGTGTCCATCTGCATGCATGTGCAATTACATGCACGCGCGCACGCACCCACACAGACATATGTGCATACACACACATGTATGCGTGTACAATGTATGATTGTGCTTAAAAATAAACTGTCCTTACTTTGGAGAAGGAATTTTAGGATGAGCGAGGTGAGTGTTATCTCATAAGCAGGCATGTTGACCATGTGCAATATTTCTAAACAACAAAAAAAACTAAATATTGAAAATATTAAAGATCTAACACAATGTCTGGTGTCAGTTTGTCTATTTCACACGTCTGAACATCACATGTTTGTCTTGTCTCGAACACGGGGCCAGGATTCCACTCTCTAGTTTGACTTTGCTCTCTCCAAAATCATAATGCAAGAGACGAGTGAAAGCAGCTTTATTATTACACAAACAACTTTATCTGTAACCTATTGGACAGAATCTATAGAGGTCACCACCTCGACCACCGGCCCCAGATCCCTGGAACATACAGTGTGTACTTTTCCATCAGGCCTTTATCAAGCATCTCAGTGTGGAGGGAGCTCATTGGATTAGCGTGAGCCTTTCAGATTCAGGCCATATTGGGTGAGAGGTGGGTTGAGGTAAGGGGACCTCATGGAAGAGCTTCACGTACTGGCAGAGACACAGGAGGTGGCGGTGACCCGGCTCATTGTGCCTTGTTTACTCAAGACATATCATTGCATCACTGATTCAATAGAATATGATTACAGAGAAATTCCAGGTTTCAGGGAAGTCAAGTTGAAAAATTAAATGGTGTTAGCAAAAAGCTGAATCTGACACGTGTAAGTCATGATACTTTGCAATAAGGGTTACTTATTTGATCAGATTTTAATTATTATTGTCTATCTAAAGTAGTAATACTCAAGTCTTAAAATAAGACTAGATGCTTATTTATGTACCAGCGACTCTATTCTGATGTAAAAAATTATCTACGATAAGATCAAATTCAAGTTTTTAATTTTTTTATTGAAATAAATATTTGTTTTACCTTTTTAATTTAACATTGACGTTGATATCAGATAAATAGATTTTTCATCGGCCTACATCCACTGACAATTTATATTACAGTTGTTGTTCTAGTGCATTGTTATTGTTAATGTCATTATAATTTTGCAAACATCTAAAGAAGTAATAGTCAGGATTTAGAATAAGATTAAAATCGAGTTAAATGTGTTTTTTATTATCTTTATTAGATATATTAATACATTATTGTTTTCCTCGGCCTACATCCTGCGAGCAGTCATTCTACATTTGTAGTTCTTGGGCTTTGAGGAAGTCGGAGCAGCCAAGCTGAGCAGAGCCTCGCTGGACTTCATCTCCCAGGAGGCATTGCGCGCGCTCTGTTTCTAGGTGTCTAGCAACAGTCCAGACAGCCGGCGGCAGCGGGAGCGGTGATCCTCGGCGTCTCTTCCCACGATTTGTCCGCCGCTGGGAGCTCTCGGTTAATGGTCGCCGCGCTGAACATAGTGAGGAATCAACCCTGAGCCCTGCGCAGAGAAATGAGCGGCAGCGGGCGGCCCAGGACCAGCTCGTTTGCTGAGCCGCCAGGTGTTCCGGGAGCCGCCGCCGCCTCCGCCGCGTCCGCCGCCGGATCAGCCGCTGCCGTGGGGAGCAGCACAGGAAAGTCCGGGGTCCCGCAGTCCCGCAGGCCTCCGGCACCAGCTCGTCGGGATGCTCGAACCTGAAGCTCGCTCGTAAGTTTCCCTTCGACCGCCGCTTCTCCACCGGAGCTCATCCAACGTGTACCCGTCCCCCCCTATCGCCCTTTCCTCCCCTATAGACACACCGGGTCGTAATGTGTGCCTCAACCCGGAGGAAGACGTCCTCGCGCCCGTGTGGACGCTAACCAGCTCGCTAGCATGCTAACTAGCCAGCATGCTAACGCCAGCCACTTGTTTTGCAGGCTGTGTTGTCAGACTCCAGTCCGACCGGAGGGTGTTTCCCCCTCACATGATGTTTAACGACCCCCCGGTCCCCACCAGAACCCGCCATCACCTCCATCAACCTCACGTTTAATCTGATTTATTGACGTTTCAGCACCCGGTCGATAGATCTGTGTTTTCTCGCTGCGAGGGAGCAGTTCATCGGGCTCTGTTGTGTCTTTGTGACACCAGACTGACACATGTCAACTTGTAGCGGGTGTTGTTAAAGGGGGGGGGCTGTTGTCCTCCATCAGTCGGCCTCGCCTCGGGAGGGGGGGTTGGGATGGAGAGTTGCCCCCTCACCAAGGTCACCTGTGGGGCAAAGGCTCAGCAGCAGGTGGCCCGACGCCTGGAGGATGCGAGGGATGCGCAATCTGCAGGAATACCAAGGAGAAGCTTTCTGTGGGGACATGGTGGACGTGTGGCTTATCCTCACCGCTGTGTGCATGCGTGTTAATCCAAACCTTATCATCCATTAGCAGGCAGCCGAGTGTGGCTTTAATATGACACTCTGGATGGGAGGTCATCCCCAGTTCAAAGCCGGGAGAACCTGGTTCCCTCTGCCCCCCCTCCTCTGTAGAAACAGCAGCAGCAGCGTCCACACCGCCTCCAGGCTCCTGAAGCTCAAATGTGCCTTCGGCTGTTCCAGAGACTCGTCTGGATGATTGATGGATCCGTTGTCAGGTCCTGGAAACGTTGAGACTATTTCAAGAGGCAGGCTCAACCTATTTTACCTAGATATCTACTGGAGAGAATGATGAGTACCTTTTAATTCGGACATGGAGCGTTAAGGAATGTAGAAATGGTTCTAGGTTGTCCATGCTACATCCATGGCCCAAGTCCAGTCTATCAGTTTGTAATTAAGTGTCCTGAAACTTAATTGGTGGGAGGGCACTGGGACGTATGAGCATTCCTCCTGAGTGATCCAGTGTCACCAGTGGCCGGTCTGTGCTTTGAATGAATCAATGCGCAGGTTAAGAAAGATTTTACCCATTTGGATAAAAAGGGGAATCATCATGAGGTGGTCGGTGTTGATTTTGTGGTCGTGGCCACAAACAAATCCAGTACATGATTGATTGCGCGGTCCAGGGCGTCAGCACTTTAACGATAAGCTGTTTCAGCCAAAGGGAAATGGATCTGGAAATAGTGACGACTTCTGTAAATCAGACATTTCCCCCCCAACGCCCATTGTAATGGCCATGTCTGCTGTCACAGCGTCCGAGCAGTTGTTCCATTATTCACTGTGTGTGGAGCAGCTCCAGGGTCTGTCTCTGTGCCACTCAGCTGCAGGAGAGATGCTCATATTCACACACTTCACACTATAGCAACACAATTTCATGTTCCTCTAACGGAACAGTCACTGTGTGGTGATTCATGCTTTTCTCATTGGGAAATTCAACAGAGACAGAAATGATAAAACATAATCATGTGATCAACGACAGGGTTTTGTTCACAGAGCTCATTTCCACACTAGCTGACAGATATGACCACGATGCACTGTGAACATGTTTCTGTTGTAAAGTGTCAGGAGAGAACTTTATCTTCTAGATAAATAGAGACTTAATGGAAACCTACAGACTTCCCCCCTGTAGAGCAGATGTCCTGGTTAGTCATGGGAAGATCTTGCTGCCTTATACTGCATATTAATAAGCTAAACTTCAACTAACTGCCTCTCAGAAACTTTGGGAAAGTATCCGGACTTCAGTGCAGGTGTGAAAGCAGCTGATGATATATTATTTACCTCCAGCAAGTTTCAAGCTTTTGAAAGTTTATTTTCCCGACTGTAAGAAACGTAATGGAAGCAGAAAGAGAGCTCTGATATCTCCGGCCTTGCAGACCGACGTGTCTTGATAGCACGAACGAATACTGCAAAAACCTGTCCTGCCTTTAAACTGGAGCCCAGTGTGTGTTTGTGTGTTTGTTTGTGTGTCCAGAGGATGAACCCAGTCACTGAGGCAGAGAAATCCCTCACACGGTCACTCTACAGGTCTCACAGTCTCAGCTGTAACAGATATCTCCAGCACGTCATTGGATGTCCAGGACACTTTAGTGACTGAGGACAGTTTACTGTGTGTGTGTGTGCGTGTGTGTGTGTGTGTGTGTGTGGACGTGCAAAGGCACCAGGACATGCTGTTCCTGCTGTGAGACGACTATAAGAATAAGTGCATTGTGTTGTTTGGTAAACAAAGCAGAAAGTATGTGGACATGCTCAGGCTGACAATGACACAGCACGAGGACAACTACATGGCAAAGGGCTGCTCCATTACTTATTTAAACCCTGATCAGCAGCGGAACATTTAATTCCCATCGACTTCATCGCCTCTCTCTCACTATTTCATTGTTACATCTAAAATAAATGATTTAAAAGCTGCACAGAAAAAATTCCGCCTGTGCCATGTCATTACTTTACCTGCTATGTGTGACAGAATAATCTTTTTATAAAACAATAATTAGTATAATTGTATTATCTGCACATCAGCATGCAGACTGGAGGATGCAGGGATCAGACCACCGACCTTCTGCTTAGTGGACGACCCGCTCTACCTCTTGAGCCACAGCAGCCCAGCTGAAGTAAACACTAAATTCGTAAATTGCTGTTCTGGTTTGATTCAGAGCGTCGCTGCAGGATAATGTGAGAGAATAATCCTCCTAAAGAAAACCTGTCACAACTTTAAACAGTTTATCAGGACAAAGTGTCTCTGGCCTATTTCTGGATTCCTTCCCAGTTTAATTAGTCCCAGTGTCTAGAAGATGAACTCCTGTCATTCCCTTCTCCTTCCTTGGAGGCTTTTTGTAAAGTTGACATCCGTTCACTGGGCTGTCATTAACCTAAATATTCCATTGGCCAGCGGAGAGGAGGCCCAGAAGTGATGGTCGGCTGCAGTGAGTGTCCTGGGTTGGATGTTGGGGGGGGGTGTGTGTGAGAGGAGAAGAGCCAGAGGGACAACAGCCAACTTGAATCCGTCTTATCACGTTTGAACACCATGAAGCTGATATGACACACGACTCAAGTGTTGGACTTAAAGGAGATGAAAAACAATCGCCCTGTTCTTCCTCATGTTCCACGATGAAGAGATGAAACTTTATTATCGTGTCTCTTGACCTCGTTCTGATCCTGTCTGTGCTCGTTCTCCAGGAGACAGCGGCAAGGTGACGACGGTGGTGGCCACACCGGGTCAGGGACCGGACCGCCCACTGGAAGTCTCTTACACTGACATCAAGGTGAGCTGCTTAACACCAGCACCTTCACAGTGCTGCTGCTCTTAACCTCAGCCACTGGATCCCTAATTATCATGTGATTTATGACTTTGGAAGTTGAATCTACTTTTCCTGGTCCTCGTCTTGCAGGTGATTGGAAATGGGTCGTTTGGTGTGGTGTACCAGGCTCGGCTCATCGACAGCCAGGAGATGGTGGCCATCAAGAAGGTTCTGCAGGACAAGAGGTTCAAGGTAAAACGCTTGTGATGTTTTTTCTGTAGCAAATTATCTGTAAGGTTTTCTGTCACTTTGTTGATTTGTGTTTCACGTGCGTTTGCAGAATCGTGAACTTCAGATCATGAGGAAGCTGGATCACTGCAACATCGTCCGACTACGTTACTTCTTCTACTCCAGTGGAGAGAAGGTACGTCAGCTCGTTCTGCTTTTCACATAACACAGATTTGATCTGATAACACAAATCTCTGACTATTCACCATGTTTCTCAATCTTAACTCATAGTTTTACTGTAATCAGGACATTTTTGTTAAGCAGGAAATGATATATGCGAAATAATAGGGAAGCGGTCCATTTCTCTGACTCACAAATAAAGTAACAGTTCTGACTCGGTTAAATTCCTGGAAACATTTATTCACCAGTTCATAATTCAGTTTGTGAAAGTCCCAGTGCCTCTGAGAGTTGATCAGCAGTGATTTCACAGCTGCTCTCAGACCAGCTCTGAAGTCCGAACACCTTCCTGAGATTTTTTCCGGAGGGGCTGAATGTGGAAACGTAAATGTCCTTGTCACCGACTGCAGGCATTACTGATATGAACATTCTTCATATGTGAAAGGCAGAAGAAAATGTCTGTCACATTGGATCAGGACATTTTCTTGAGTTCTGAAAACAGCTTGACTGCATCTCTCTCTCTCTCTCTCTCTCTGTGTCTCTCTTTGTTGAACGCTGTCCAGAAAGATGAAGTGTACCTCAACCTGGTGCTGGACTTTGTCCCTGAGACGGTGTACAGGGTCGCCCGGCATTTCAACAAGGCCAAGAGCATCATTCCTATCATATATGTGAAGGTAACTTTTGCCAGTCGACATTTTTCATTCACTGATGTTGAAAGTACTCGGACAGTCTTGAGAGGAAAGTACAAATATACACTGATCAAGGTTATTCTTGAATTTAGCATATTGAAAAACAAAGCAAAGCATCATATATCATATAATCATACAGCTGTTGAGATGTTATGTCTTCTAGCAGAGTGGAGAGCTGATCTCTGTGTTCTCCTCTCTCCTCCTCCTCCTCCTCTTCCCCCCCCAGGTCTACATGTACCAGTTGTTTCGCAGCCTGGCTTACATCCATTCCCAGGGAGTGTGTCACAGAGACATCAAGCCCCAGAACCTGCTCGTGGACCCGGAGACTGCCATCCTCAAGCTGTGCGACTTCGGCAGGTGAGTTCTGGTGAATGGTTCCAGTTACTGTGGAACTTGAACTATGAATAACTGCCCCCCCCCACAATCCTTCCCCCTTTTCATCGCCTGAGCGACCCCTGCACTCTGCTCCCTGAACCTTTGTCGTCATGTAATGTGATTTCTTGTGTGTCTCCCCAGCGCCAAGCAGCTGGTGCGCGGTGAACCCAACGTGTCGTATATCTGCTCACGGTATTATCGGGCCCCGGAGTTAATTTTCGGGGCCACAGACTACACAGCAAACATTGACATCTGGTCAGCAGGCTGCGTTCTCGCGGAGCTGCTGCTCGGACAGCCCATATTCCCCGGGGACAGCGGAGTGGACCAACTGGTAGAGATTATCAAGGTGTGTGTGTGTTTTTGTGTTTCTCAGGTGTGTGTTGTTTATAGTCTCCGTGTATTGGTTGTGTATTGTTTCGTGAAGAATTGTTTTTCCGGTAGCTCTCAGATGTGATTTCTAGATTTGGTTTAGACTATAACAGACTATAACTACTGACAGTAGTGTTTCCAGCACTGACATGAATCAAGGCTGCTGAGATAACCGTTCTCCCCTCACCGTTGATTTTCAGGTTCTGGGAACACCGACACGGGAACAGATCCGAGAGATGAACCCGAACTACACAGAGTTCAAGTTCCCTCAGATTAAAGCTCATCCATGGACCAAGGTAAAGAGAAACCTGAGGGTGAAACACACGTGGAGGGATTAAGACAGAGAACATGTAAAAACTAGATCTTTCAGTATCAATTAGTCTCCTGGTTATATTCTGGATTAATTGTTTAGTTTAGAAAGCGTCAGACGATAGACAAGCAAATATTCAGACAGACTTTTATTCCTCACATTGTATGAGACACATTTTAAAAATTGAATTTATATGTAAATGAAGTCTACAAAAGTAGAAATGATTGCGTGCGTGAACACCCACTGTCACAATCTACATATTAGTAATTGCCTCAAAAGGAGAACTGATCTGAAAGTGACAGATTGTGACTCCGGTCGTTCAGAACAAAAGACAGAAAGAGCCGGTGGACGTGTTGTCGCCCACTCAGGCTTTAGCGTCCTTCTCCTGGAAGTCGATTAACCTCAACACCGACAGGAAACAACGTAGAACCACCACAAGGAGCTGGAGAACATTTACTACGGAGAGGAGAGCTTTCTGCTCCACTTAGTTTTTACCTGATGTGAATAATGTGTCATGAAGTCATGTCGACCTTCAGAAGATAGGAACTAGTTTGTGTTAATCATTATTATCTGTTGCTTCACTCCAGCGATTCAGAAGATTATTAACCGCTCTGAATATTTAGATTCTGACACTGAACTCTGCATTGAGGTTGTGAAGCGTTGGCTGTTTGACTTTAAACCCAAACCCCCTCCTGGTTCTTCAGGTGTTTAAACCTCGCACCCCCCCGGAGGCCATCGCCCTGTGCTCCCGGCTGCTGGAGTACACACCGGCCTCTCGCTTCTCCCCGCTAGAGGCCTGCTCGCACGCCTTCTTCGACGAGCTGCGCCAGCCCAACACGCGGCTGCCCAGCGGCCGGGAGCTGCCCATGCTCTTCAACTTCAGCACCACAGGTACACAAACACAATCTCATTTAGGATTCAGGGATGTAGTCGAGTTACAGCACAGCACAAATCAGGACCAACGCCGTGGAGCTGCTGTGTCTACGTTGAGATTGAAAGTGAGATTTCTGTTGTCTGTGGTTGATGAATTGTCATCGCCACATGTTAAGCTACACACAATAAGGTTGTGTTTCTTGGTTTTGCTTGTTGGGCTGAGCTGTGACGCCCCGGAGGAGCTGCAGTGAATGCAACACACACACTATCCTTTTGTCCAGCGACACAATGACTCACCATTTAATAGAACCTCTCCTCTTCTCCTCTGCAGAGCTGTCAATCCAGCCCCAGCTCAACTCGACCCTCATCCCTCCTCACGCCCGCTCGCACACAGCTGCTTCCGCCCACGGTGGGAAACTCACCATCATCTCACCATCATAGTCTTTACATCACTGGTTTTATCACTGGGAGCGACTCTGATCTCGATTGTGATGCAAAATGAATATTGCTTATTGTGGAGGATTCATTCACAATTTACTTTCTCCTCTTTCTCCTCTTTCAGACGGCACCGGTTCAGATTCATCTCAACACAGCTCAGTACCAGGATCTCTTAACAGCATCTGAAGCCGCTTCTCACCTGCCTGCCTCCTGTCAGCCACACACACTCACACACCTACACACACACACACACACACAAACACTACAGCTTTCCTCTGTGCTGCTTGCTCTCCTCTTACTTGATCTGTTTTTGTACAGTCCACACGTTGAACAAGCTCGTAGTTCTATAGTTGCCCGGGTTGAAGCTCCGGCAGGAGATTGTTACACACACACAGACACACACACAGACACACACAGAGTCGTCTTGCTGCCACTCAGGTGGGAAGTGAAGGTTCGATACACGGGGCTGGTCCTCTGTTATATAACCTTTTCTTTTTCTTTTTTTTAATCACCCTTTATTTCCTGTTTTTCTTCTTTATATCAATGTTAATTTATTTGACGTATCGAAATGCATCATGTGAGCTCAACACATTTAGTCTCTACAGCTTTTTTTTTTGTTAAGGTTTCTTCCATGTTTTTAAATCCCTGTTGTTTCCGTGTTGGACTGTAAACTGCCTGGCCCCCAAGTAGGTCATCAGGGTAACGGAGGTTTTTATTTAACTCGGGGCTGGAGAACTGCTGCAGGGACTGAAACATTCAGAAATCCTCCAGCCACATTATTCATTTATATATATATATATATATATATGTAGAGTATACATGTCTACAGCCTGATGTTTAAGCTCAAGTTAGATCTCCAGCTGGTTTACTTCCTGTTGACGTGGCAGCACCAGGTAGCATTTCTCAGTGTTTGGTTGCAGATCTGTTGTATTTGTCTCTGACGTGAATCATGTTCAGTAGCTGTATTTTTAGACTGAACTGGAAATCACCCGACTTTGAGGACCAGCTGTTGCTTCTGTTTTAATCCTGAACTGAAGAGCGACACGTTCCCATGGAAAAAAAGAATAATCCCCAAACCCATCAACGGTCGTTAGTGGACTCGGCGATGGTGCAGTTTTAATTTCCTCTCCGGGCACATTTACACTCACATATACGGTAATTATAGGTGAAATCAAACCCTAGTTGAGATTCCTCCTCATCTTTTAAACATGATTTTATCTTTAGATTCGTTTCCTCATCAGGAGGGGAGGGGCTGTGCTGAAAACAATAACTTCCAGAGGGAGACTTGTTCTTCACCGATACTCAATGTACTTAGAGCTGTAAGTGTCAGTGGTGAGGGAAGCGTGAATGTGTGGCTCAGCTTAATCGCAGTAATATATTCAGATAGAGACTTTTAACCATGAGCAGACAAAGCTGTTTGTTCTCTGTTCTACCAAATGATTTGTTGTGCTCAGTGGATTATTAGATAAAGTGTAAGTTTCCCTGTTTCTTCAGTTGGAGACAAAACTGAAGCTTATCTTTAATAATTAAGAAATCCACAGACGGCAACATTGATGCCTCCTAGAGAAATTGTTTGTGCAATTTACCTGCTGAAAGAAATTCAACATTAAACTTCTGCCCATTTTAACCATTCAATAGAAAATCTGTTTATTCCTTGATTCCTCATTAACAGTAAGTGACTGTTGACTGGTTTAGCTCAGGTCACTGAGGTGTAACGTGTCATCTGAGGTTTGTTTCACTCAAATTCAATTCTGTTTTTCATTTTTAGCTCCAAATGTTAAAGCGATGTTCACAGAGCTTCAGCTTGATGCTTCAGGCAGGACTTTAAAAAGTATTGAAACGTTGTGATCATTCCTGCTCTGGTGTAGAAACAACGTTCTTAACTGTGGAAATGAGCAGAATGAACGACAGGAACCAGAACTCTTAACTCTGGATTAAATGTTTCAGGCGAGTGATGCGTCGTGTGAACTTGACGAGCAGAAGCTTATAACATTAACTGAGGCTCAGCTGCAGACACGTCATCAGAAGAGTTTCATAAACCACATTAATACCAAGCGGGGGAGTTCCTTTACAGTTTGCTGTCGTACTTCTATCTTTCTGAGGACCAGTTCGGAGTTGTTACCACGTTGAGGAGTCGTGTGTGTGTGTCCTAGCACGTCCCGAACTGCAGTCTGAGCAGCCGGTGTTGTAGGAGTAGAGCAGTCGAAGCAGATCTCTAGTCAGCAGTGCACTTGAAAGTTTGTAGAATAGTATATTTGATACTATCGTACCATTCCCCTGAACTGCAGCCATCTTTGTTTTCAAACCCACTTTCATTCTGTGTGCAGAGAGTGGGGAGCTTTTTGTTTTCTTTTTCCTCCCCCCAAACCCCCTCAGCTGCTTCTGGGTTTCAAACTAGTAACCTGTCGGACTTTGTTTGATCGAGTCTTCGGGGGTGCGTCACACTCGGAGCCGTCAGATCCTCTGTGGCTGTGAAACGGTGTGAGGACAGAACCCTGTGACAGAGAATCAAACATGGCAGATGCTCCTCCTCCTCTCAGAAGCCAGTCATTCCCTCGACCTACTTTCTGCATCTCTTGTCGCACATGTAAATATCACTGATTTTTAATTTCCCTCTTTTTACTTTTTATGACAGAGTTTATATCTTATTTTCCTCATTTTCTCTATGGAGCAGTTCTTAGTTTGTGCATTTCTGTAAATATGTTTTTTTTTTTCACTATCCAAAATGTAAAAATACTGCAAAGAAAAAATAAGAAAAAGAAAAAACAGTCTCCTCCTCGTGTTTGTCGAGGATCTTTCTCTCTCTCTCTCTCGGTCAGTGAATCTCAGCCCTCCTCCCTGTTGCTTCCTCAGTGGGACCAACCCGACTGAATTCATATTGAGAGAGTTCCTTTCCAAATCACTCTCCTTCCCTTCTGGTTGTGAATATTATAATCTAACATATTAATATTAAATGTAAAGGCTCATTCCGACCCTCATCTTTGTTTCTGCGTTTTCCTCAATGTCCCTTTTAACAAGCTGCCGGTCTTTTAGTTTCACAACCGACCTCGACGTCCCCTGAGAGGAGCTGTGACCTGTGAACCTTCAAGCTTCAGGTTTCTGTGTTTTCCACGTTCTTCTCACTTAGAACTCGCCCTGTGACGTCCAGATAGTTCTCGACCCGGGCATTTTGTTATTGTTGTGTGCTCTGTGGCGTTCAGGATCGCTGCTAATAGTCACAAGATGGTGGAAATAAACACGTGCGCTGTGAATCCACTGAAAACCAACAGGTTCAAGTGGAGTGACTTTCACAAAATGTTCCTTTTTTTTGTTATTAGATTCTCTGAGAAACTTGAGTCATGTCAATGCATCTCCACACGTTGTTATGTTACTTTGATTTACTCCAGTGCTGTGGTCGTTGGTCTCACTCTGCCCGGATGGACTGATGTGATGGAGGAGGAGGAGGAGGAGGAGAGAGAAAGAACCACAAACATGTCTGTCTCTGTTCTGTGTGCGTACGATATGGACTCATTTAATGTAATAAAGTGATGAAACTGTGTTTGGATTGTCTGCTCTCTGTCCCCAAGTTCTTTAAAGGTTGTCCCAGGAAATTAACTTTATTAACTTTTACATGTTTTACCACAAAATAAACAGAGGATTTTACTGAAGAGAGAAAAAGACAAAATGACTTTTCCAATTCGATGTAGTGGAGTTCAGCAAAAAAAAAAATGTGTTTAAATGTTTTAAATTAAGAAAAATATACAAATCTAAACAAACCAGTAGTTTCCAGACATTTGAACAAAAAGCTTTTATGTGAAATAATTGCTTCAGATCACAGATTCACACCAAACATTAATAGTTAATAGTTAATAAACTTCTTGAGGTTTCATTTAAATTTACTTCAAATTATCTAGAATTAAAACAATATCAAACCTTAGAGAAATCATTTGTCAATCCCTCTGAACTGCATAGAAACGAATTCAAACTAGTTAAACTTCGAGCAGCCACAACAAGTAGAACTCAGCAGGAAATATATCAACAGGGACTATTTTTTATTTATTTGAATGTTTACTTCAGTGTGATTTGAATTAACAGTTAAAGAGTTTAGCTTAATTTACACTTTTGAATTTGAGTAATTAAATCAGAACATGTCTACCACTGAGCTGTATTAGTGTGAGACGGGAGATAAGTTACTACAAACCTGAACATTCAAATCCTCCCTGGTGAGTCCTATGTACTTTTAATACTAAAAGCAGAAAGTTTTACTTTACTCTACTTTGTTTTGACTTATTTAATTTTATATTTTTGATATCTCTGGTCTTGTATTGTAACTTTTACTATGCACTTTTTACACTTGTGTATCTCTGTTATATCCATCTGTCTGTCAAGCTTTCCCATTTCATATATCTGTTATATCTATTCCATCTATATGTTCTATTTATTCTCTCTCTCTATTTTTATACCCAGTCTCTATCGATCCTGTGGGTGCAGTTCGCCTCCTGTCCGCCCGGGGCGCTGCTCTCCGTCGCCCTCAGTAGTTCTCCTGCTCGGTGGTTTCCTCCGGATTCAAACACCGACATCCACACGACGCGCAGAGAGAGGCGCAGCTCGAAGGTAAAAAGCTCGTTCGACGGGTTTCTCTTCATTTCTTGAGTCCCGCGGCTCGTTTGTCTGCTAGGAAACCTTCCCTTCTACCGGAAACGCGTCACTTCGTCCTCCTAACAACGTTAAAAGTCCCCGGAAAGTCGCTCATACGTGATTAGCTCCCGATGCTAACGGTTAGCAAGGCGGCGCCGGCTGATCCGAGGCCTGCTCGGGCCGTGGGCCGTGTTGACGTCTCCCTATCGAACTGATCGCGTATTACTCCTGTTAATCGATGATTTAAAATCGACGTCTGAGGCTCCACGTGAGCAGAATCGACCAGTTTCAGCCTCACACTCACACACACACACAGACACACACTCCCAGTGAAGTGTAAACAGGGAAGCTACTGGTATTTAAAGTATTAAAAACACGTCACTCCTGTTTGTTGTTGTATTTGTTGTTATAATGACGTTTAATGAGTCAATTAATCAAATCCTGGTGTTGGTCCAGGTCCAGTTCGTCAGGTCACGTGTCTGTTAAAGTCCTTCTCTGATGGGTGATGTTTAAATCACTGTGACAGCTGGAGCTTTGGCTCGTGTGATGTGGCTTCACCAGTTTAACGACCCGCTAACTGGAGATTAAACCAGTAGAAGGTTCCTGTGTTGATTCAGCTGAAGCACGAGTTTGTTATTTAATTAGTTAATCAACAGAAAAACTACAATTAAAGGGATCCACTCACTGTCTGTGATGTTAAACAGAAACTCTGGGGTTTTGTTTTTATAAAAATGTGACTGTCCACCATTTCTTTCTTGACATAATATAGTTTCAAACAATGTGATTGAAGTCTGCCATCTAAACAAATGTGTAAATATATGAGTTTAATATCTCAGGACAGAGGAGGTGGGAGCTCTGGGGCCTCGGGCGGTTTCCCAGTGAGAAGTGTTTACAGTGTGTTTAGTTTCCCCCTGCAGGTCACAGCTGAGGGCCATGGCTCGCGGGCACCAGAAGATTCAGTCCCAGCAGAAGAACGCCAAGAAGGCAGCGGAGAAGAAGAAAGGTCAGGCCGCCGACCAGAAGTCTGCGGCTATGGCGGCGCTGATCCACACCTGCCCAGTCTGCCGGGTGAGCACAACACAACACAACATAACACAACACTAGAGATGGATTTGACTTGACTGTCTTTCTCCCTCTCCTCACGCAGCTGAATCTCTTCACGTGATAAAAACCTAAAACCTTTTCTCCTCTTGTTTCCTCTCAGAGTCAAATGCCCGACCCCAAGACTTTCAAGCAGCACTTTGAGAGCAAACACCCCAAGTGTGCGATGCCTCCGGAGCTGGTCGACGTTCAGGCTTAAAGAGCCGCCGCCTGCAGCCGACCTGAACCCGGGTGAGACCAACTGACTCCTGCTGCTCCGCTCAGGAGCTTCTGAATTCAACATCCTCGTCTTTCAGTAGGTTTTTGTACATTGAATTGATCGTTTGAAGCTTCTTACTGAAGAACAACAAACTGGTTCTTACAGATACACGCTGACCACAGACCTGAGCTGCTGCACCCGAAGGATGTGGACGAACACCGGGACCGGTCGGGACTCGTGGACATGGGGACGGGCGGAGGGAGGGAGGGGAGTCGCAGGATGTGTGTATGTGCTGTGTACGTACGTGTGTGTTTGCGTAAGAGAAAACAAATAACCACGGGGCAGTAGTGCACCACCAGCCCACTTTTTTATATTTATTGTGGACAACTACCTTGCTATACCAGATCGGGGGGGGGGGGAGCAGAACCAGCAAGATCTCCTGCTAACACTGAATGAAACTATGTTGTGATTAATGATGTGGAGAGTTGACATGTCTGAAAGAGCTATGGGGGGGGGGGGGGCACGGCTCTGCTGGGGGCTCAGCTTCAATCGCTTTGATTTGATCAGAACAAACTCACGCTTTGTCCCCATCGGGTCTCAGAGGATTAAAATGTGGTGAATGTCTGAATGTCTCCTGTCCTCTGTGCTGCTCCTCCTCCTGGGTCCTCCCTCGGTAACACCTCACCACAGAACCTCACGTTCCACCGGACTGCAACTCTCATGGTTCATTTCATTCCATTTTCACCAAATTCTTCTACTTATTGCTTCTTTTAGCGTCGACCACTTCCTCTGCAATAATCCCATCTTTGTTTTGAGGCTCCGCTTCGTTTCACACTTGCTAACAAACACTCAGAAGTTTCCACGTGGACCAAACATTTAGATTTGAGTCCGTAACAGTCAAAAGAATCTGTCCCTGTTGTTTCTGCTGATGCTCACGAGCAGGAAAAGAAACTTCACGAATTCGCTTGTCTGTACTTTTTTTTGTTGCCCTTTTAAATAAATCGAACATGTATTTAAAATGTGACGGGTCGTCTCAGTTGATTTCAGGGACATTGGAGGAAAAAAGTACTTTATTTAGTTTCTGTTTCCACAGGTGAAGATGAGGTAAATATCTCTATTCATTGAATACATTTTTAAAATTCTCTTCTTATAAATTCATGTTGAAAACAACAAAAACAAACCAGGCATCACTAACGGCGTGTGGAGCCATTAAACATCATTTGCCATCTGAGTCACTGAAACCTGTAAAAACATGTGTGAGAGTTTGTCTCCAGGTGAGGAAGAGGAAGAAGATTCTAAAGTTTAATGCAGTTTAACATTTGTGCTTTTAAACGTCCTCCATCATTCAAGCTTTGCTCCAAACAAAGAGCCGACAGCTTTAGAGTCAAAGATTGAGATTCAGCCACAGGACGGATTGAAAAATAAACATTCTCAACATAAACAAATTTCCTCAGTCTGGAAAATGTGGTACAAAAAAGATTTAAAGCTTTTCAGTAAAAACTCTGTGGGAGACAAAGTGGTCTCAGTACAGTGGAACCAGCGTGTGACTGGTTTGAGTTCCCCTGTCATCATAGACACCCGCAGGTCTTCACCACCATGTTTCGATGCTTCTTGAGGATCACGTTGTTGTTGTCGTCGTAGAAGAGGACGGAGATCGGGCTGAGCTTAGTGGGAGCACAACACGCCTTCGGGACCTCATCCGGCTTCAGGAGGTGAACCTGCCGGCACAGACGCACAACTTTGACACAACTCGGCATCACAACGAGTGTCAGTTTGACTCCAGAGGTTTAAGTGGAATAGAAGTAGAAGAACTACACTGGTTACATGTCTCCACCAATCAGGGAAGATCCTATCTACATCTTTTATCTTTCCAGTTCATGTAGGGTTTCTGTGACCTTTGAACTCTGACATCCAATCAGATAATCTTTGAGTGACAAGGAATCAATCTTCTCTTGGGGATCTGACATCCACCGTGACCTCTGACCTCAAGAAGGCCTCGAGGCGACGTCTTCAAACTCAGTACGAACACAAACTGATAAGAGTTTGTTCTCGTTTTGGTTTCACTTCAGGGGAATTTCTTTCTTTTTTAAAGAAACGTCTCATCTGAACAATTCAGTGAGAGAAACGAAAGGATTTAACTGGTTCTGGAGGTCAAAGGTCACGTGGCCTAATAAACCACATTTCCAGCCTCTCAAATATGAAATCTGAAGTTAACAGGACTGAGAGAAGTCCCGTGAGTCGTCTCCACTCACCACCTGCTGGATGAGAGCGTGGTTGGTGGCGTTCATGCAGGAGCCCAGAGGATAGAAACACTCTCCGTCACAGTAGTAGGCCGAATATCCAGTCGGAGCCAGAACCCAGTCCTGAAACAAAGATCAAGAGCAGGAGGAGAGTTAGTTTCTAATCCGTTAATAAACGTGTAAATGAGATGAAGGAAGTTGGATCCGGAGCTGACCTTCCATCCCAGGTCACTGAAGCTGACGTACAGCTCGTGCTTCTTACACGGCTGACCCCCGCTGTTGGCCGGACTCCGATCTGAAGCAGGAAACACATTCGGTTCAAAGGTCACTGAACTTGTACAGTTTCTATATTTTATAATATATCATCTTATAACATCTGTATTTTCCTTCCAATCACAAACACAATAAAGAAGATTTAACATAAAAGCCTTGAATCACAAATGGTTTCCACATTTCCAGTTCTAGAAACCCTGGAGCCTTACTGTGGATACTGGGAACTGGGAGGTCGTATTTGGGTTTCTTCCTGCGGGGGTGAGGCTTGACGGCTCGGGGGGGCCGGCACGGGACCTGGCTCTCCCTGAAGAAGGTCACCATGAAGGGCTGCTTGGAGCGAGGGCCCCGGCGGCCCACCAGGCCGATCCAGCCCGCGGACAGGGAGCGGTCTGCGGAGGAGAAGCTTCATTAGGTCCCACACAGACAGAAGCAGCAGGAGTGTGGAGGTGCAGCTGCTCTCACCCTCCTCCGTCTCCACGTACAGGCGGATCCCCAGGTTGCTGCGCGGGTGGAGGAGCCAGTGGTTGGAGGCCGTGGTGACGTCGAAGGCCAGCCAGCCCTCCTGGCCCGCGGGCACCGACTGCATGTCCAGCAGCACCAGCTCCGGCTCCCTGAGCAAAACACAAGCATCACAATCCATCAACACTGAGAGAGGAACGTGAAGAACCTTCACCTGTCACATGATCAACTTCTAACACGATGGGTTCCCCTCATTGTTTGAATCGAACACGGAAAATCATCCACACACAACTTCTAACCTTTATACACTTTGACTTCATCGGGATAAAGAATCACAAACCATGTTAATCTGATTAGAGGATAGGGTTATAACTCATTTTACACATGTTGCTATTCAGCATCTTAGTGTTTTAATATTTACTACCTAGCACCGAACAAAGAGGAGCTGGTCCACCCCGAGGAGCGGACATGACACCAGTCGCCTCATGGGGGCGCCAGAGGAGCAGAGAATCATCCTCACAGATCTTTAATGTCTGAATCCAAATATTTATGAGATTCCATCGTTTACAGAGACAATTTCAGAGCTGGAGGAACTGACAGACATGAGAACTACACGTTAAAGAAACAAAAGTGTAAAATATCCTCTATGAAAATATTAAATCTTCATCACAGATTTGTTTTTGAGGCAGAATTATAACAAGTTTCAGCTCAGTGTGATCAAACAGGATGGAGACGAGTTGGAACCTGTGTCTGTTCTCTCTCTGGATCTCGTACACCGAGATGTGCAACGTCCGATTCGCCCTCTGACCCATCGTCAGGGTTTTGTAGATCCGGAACTCGGCTGCTGTCACCGTCTCCCCCTGAGGGAGGGGGGTGAGGTCGAACCGGAACTCCTTCCAGTAGGGGCGAGGCTGCAGGAGGTCCCGCTCCTGCTCCACTGCAGACACACAAACACACACAGGTCACACAGGTCACAAACACACAAATCACAGACACAACACAGGTGGTGAACACAAGCTGTAGATTTGTCTTTTAACTTTAAGTAAACATGATTTGATCTCCGTCTCTTTTCCTGATGAGTTCTCACGTTGACAGAAGTTCAGTTGTGTTGTGTTGTGTAAAGTTTCTTCATGTTCCTGAAACACAAAGAAACTAAAGGTTCCACTGCAGCAGCGCTTCATTTGACCTCAGGTTGACGCTGCCTTGCTAAAGGACACATCAGCAGCAGACGGTTCTGTCACGTTCCACTGTGACAAACGTCCTCAGCTTTAAATCAACAGAAGCAAAAGAAAACTACACAACACACACTGAACAACAAGGAAACCCAAACACAAACGAAGAGAACACACACTCCTGCAGTAGATACACACATCAAACAGTGTGTGTGTGTGTGTGTGTGTGCGTCCTTGTGGAACCTCAGAGGGACATGAAACAGCTCTGGTAACTGGGGTTTTCGGGAACACAAGGACACACAAAGACACACACACACACACACGCAAACAGTGAATATATGATATATTGAGATACTGAGGACTGGACACCCTGATGGGTTGGGTGCTCTCGTATCAGCGCACACAACACAGACACACACAGACACACACACACACACGCACACGCACACACACACACACACACACACACACACACACACACACACACACACACACACACACACACACACACACACACACAGTAATTAGAGACACTTAGTGCTCTGAACCTCAGCAGCTGCTCAGCACACACACCACTAATTGCAGCTCTCTCTGGTATTCTTAGCTTGGCTCCTCCTCTCAGTATTTTCATCTCTCGCTTCGGACCGTTAGCTGTGTGTCAGTGGGTCCTTTAATTCTAACCAGCTGTGTGTTCCCATTACATCTGTGTATGAACACACACCCACACACATCAACTGACATGAACGACACACACACACACACACACACACACACTGATTAAATTAGTCCCAGGAATAGAAACTGAATGTTTAATATCTGCAGGGGACGTTTTAAAATTTAAAATCACATCACAAGTAGAAAATGACGTGTGTTGCGTTCAGGTCGTGAACAGACACACAATGAGTCTGTGGTTGTTAACACAGAGAAGTGATGTCTGTTGGTCTGTTGGTCTGTTGGTCTGTAGAAAATCCACTGAAGGAATTCCCACAGAACTCGACCCAGTAAAAGTTTCTTTACTTTCTTTGACGTTAGGTTTGTGACTGTTTCTCAGATTTCTCAGAGAATAAAAATGAATCTTGATCCATTGATGAGATGAATGAGATTCACAGGATTGATTTCTCAGAGTGTGTGAGTTGTGTTACCCGTTGTGTTACGAAGAAGCTACTCAACGGATTTCCACAAAACTTGGTGGAGAGAAGGAACAGAACTCTTTACGTGTCGAGGTGGATCTGGAGAAACGGGCAGATCCAGGACGGTGGAATCTTGATTTTAAAAGCATCCGAGTCTTTCTTTAAGTTTGGGTATTCTGGTGCAGCTCGGTTGAATTTAACAGAACCGCTGGGAACCACGAAACCCGTCTGAAGGATGAGACATGAGCCGAGACTGAACTCAAGTGGATCTGGACCAAACAGCAGATGAGGAACGTTTCTTGTCACTTTCTTTAACTCTTCTTCTGAGAGTCTCACACATGTCTGGAGGAAACACTTCCTGGATCTGGATTTAAACAGTCCTACACGTTCATGAGGCTGATGTGTGAATGTGGATCCATGAGGAGGCTGCTGAGCCTTGATGAAGGTTCGAGCTTCAGTCTCAGTTCCTTTGTGCTCCACAGTGAAACAGCAGCTTCTCTGTTTAGAACACTGAGGATCTCATGAGTCACCTCTGTTTAGAACGCGCTGGTGGGTTCAGGGGATGAAATGTTTCTTCAGTGTTGACTGATAAATTTCAGGGTGTGTTTCCTTCTCCATAACAGAGGAGAAGTCGGAGAAGGAGCCTTTAATTTGACGAGTTCATTAAAGACCCTGCGCTGAGTGTGTGTGTGTGTGTGTGTGTGGGGGGGGGGGGGGGGGCATGTTTCCCACGATGAGCTGGACTCCAGGGAGAAGAGCTGCAGGAAGGAAGCCATCGAGACCAGGATGTTTAATTTTGACGCTGTGACAGATTGGCATCACTCAGGCTGAGTTCTCTGGTTCTTAAACTCCAACAAGTTTAACAGGGAACAACATCTTTCAGTTATCAAACTATCTGTTATGCCATCGCCTCCCTGGAGCTGACTGGAGCTGACTGGAGCTGACTGGTAAAGGAGCAAACCAACTGGTTCTGCTTCTTTTAAATGACGGTTTCCATCCTTGAAAGTTGAGCTAATAACAATTTAACCGAAGGTAGAGAATCAATTATCAACTCGAACGACCGAGAACCAACAGTCTCCTCATGGAACCACGTTTAAATTCACTATATGCACCGACACACATATAAACATGAATCCCTGAAACATGTTCGATTTCTTTCTAAGACTAATTCACTGGGAAACGAGTGAAACTGAATTTATGATTTCTTCTCTGACTTCATCATCTGTTTGGTAGTTTTCACATAATCTAACTTCATGGAGGTGAAACATCCAGAAGAAGATCTGAACTCTGCTGGTGAAGAACCAGTGGTTGATGAAGCTCCACAGTGGGATGTGATGGTTCAGCTCACAGAGACTGGAGGAGCTTCTGGGTTCGAATGGAATCTGTCGAGACGCTGGTTTGAATCCTCTCTGTGCTGGTGAGTGATGGTGGAAACTCAAACGGCCGCGGTGGTACGTCGGTGCCGTCGGGTTCACCGAGTGAAATTAAATCTGCTCACAGTTTACGTTTCGATGCCAAACCACGAAGTCAGAAACTGCTCTGTCACTCAAAGAGCAGATTCAGGATCCTCCCAGAGACCAGAGGAGGAACCGGGGTTTGAGGAGGACCTGGATTCTACATGAAGGTTCATGAACCTGCTGCTTCAAGCTGGAGAACATGTCAGAGACGATTTTATTTATTTGGATTAAACTCAAGGAAAATGTCAATAAAACAACTTTATCAAAGTTTCTCTGGAAATTCTGTGAACCAAGAAAACTCATTGATTGTGTTGTAAGAAGGTTGAGATCTCAGTGTTTGTTTGTTTGTTTGTTTGTTTGTTTGTTTGTTTGCAGGATTACGCAAAAATCTACTGAACAGATTATCACAAAAATTGGTGGGGGGGGGCAGATCGATATCTTAACTTTCTTTAGCATTGTGTGTGAGAGGACTTTTATATTGTTGTTGTTATTATTTGTATTTCCACAGTGTTTACCCAGGAAGTGAATCTCAGATCATCTCTGAGTGTGTGGAACTAATTTATTCTTTTGATGGTTTTATTTATTCCTGTATTATTGTTATTCTTGTTCATAGTATTATTATATGTATTTTATATTTAAGTACTGATCTGATACCTGCAGATTTTACAGTGATGCATTATGGGATACTGTAACTATCTAGTTTTTATCTAATCAAATCTTGTTTTTTAAAACTTAAGGACCTCCTGTTTATTCCCCTAGCATAATTTGACATAACCTATTTGACCCCTGAGGACCACAGACCTCTGACCTCCACTACAGACCCTAACCCCCCCCCCCCCCGTGTCTCCATTGACTCCCACCAGGAGGACTTCTGGCTCCTGCTCCTGCACAGGGAGGAAACTGGACTCACCCACGTTGACGAAGCTCATCACGGTGTCGGCCTCGCTCACCACCGTCCCCAGCGGGGGGGTGTGCGTGCTGAGGGTCGGCAGGGCCGCGTGGTTGACCTGAGCCAACCTCTCTGCCCCCCCGAACCTCCCCGTGCCCGCCGCGCTCAGGATGATCTCGTTCCCGTCGTCCTCCCCGTCCGCCGACATGGCGTGGTACAGGTCCAGCATGAAGAGCGGGGCGGAGGAGGGGGGACGCAGCGGGGGGTGGGGGCGGGGTCGACCGGGCAGACCCAGGATGGA
The DNA here is from genome assembly GCF_949316205.1 of Platichthys flesus. Classification (NCBI taxonomy): domain Eukaryota; kingdom Metazoa; phylum Chordata; class Actinopteri; order Pleuronectiformes; family Pleuronectidae; genus Platichthys; species Platichthys flesus. The sequence continues at coordinate 2,272,968 of NC_084961.1, forward strand.
CAGGATCTCCTTCTGCATCTCCTTCTTCTCGCGGCCGCTGAGCCGCCGGAAGCTGGAGTGGACCACGGCCTCGGCCTGCTGGCTCCACAGGGAGAGCAGGAGGAGCAGGGGGAGGAGGAGCAGGGTCCTGCGGTGGAGGAGGAGGCCGCCGCTGATGCTCGAGTGCTGCCTCTTCATTCTGGTGCAGAGGCAGGAGAAGCTGCAGGAGACGTCTGAGGCCATGACTCTGGCTCCTGCTCTGGAACCAGGACTTGATTCAGGTTCGATTCCTCCTGTGAATCCAGGCTGGGACCTCAGATGTGTCCAGTTTGTCCTCAGGCTGCTTCTGCGTTGATTCAGCCCGGATGTGTTTAGAGGACAGATTCTGGACGGGACGTGTTTACAGCCTCAAACTGACTGTTTACCTTCCCCCCCCTCTCTGCCTCCCTCGCTCCTTCTCTAATCTTAAAGGAGAAACCCTCCTCACCCTCAGATCTCCCTCGCCCCTCAGCCGAAGCCGCAGGAGAGAAACTCAGATCCTGAATGAAGACGAACCAGATCCCAAATGGAAGCTGTGTCCTCACCGTGAAGATGTGAACCCTGAGGAGCAGGTGCTGCGGAGGTCAGGGGTCAAATACGGGAACGTTTTCCTCGACCTCTCAGGGAAATAAAGTCGTTTTCCACCTGCAGTGAGTTCAGGCACTCACGAGAAGCAGATCACAGCTGGAAGCTTTTACCCTGACGTCCAACCCACTCGTCTCCAGATGTCTCTTCTTAATCCAACGTATAAAAGTGATATAACTCCGGGAAGTTGTTTCCTGATTGTCGTCCTTCAGACACAGGTTTCCTCCTGCCGTCCTGAAGAGAGCTGCAGCTCGAGTGTAAGAGCAGAGCTGAGCCGAGTGAGGGAGTTTCCAGCCTCTCCCTCTCTTTCAAGTCTTCAAACTCCTCTCTCTCTCTCTCTCTCTCTCTCTCTCTCCTGCTCTCATCTCATCATCACTCCTCCCAGTGGTCTCTCTGGGAGACCTCATCCCTCTCTCGCCCTCTTTACCTCCACCCCTCTATCTTTTCATCCTCTCATGACTGCTTCCTTTCATAGTGGATCAGCGCTGAGTCTCGGGCGGATCGTGAAGCGACAGATGTGCACGGAAGTGGATTTAACTTCCTCACACGTCAGATATAAGTGCTGTACAAATAAACTTATTACTAATATTATTATTGAATGTTAAAGTATTATATTTTTTATTTTAACAGATACAGATAAGTAGAAAGATAAAACAGGCAAAGTTTGAGTTTTGGAATCATTTCTAAAATGCTCTGGTTTATTTCAGTGGGATTCAGTAACTTTCAGTCGAAAAGTTTTTAACTAATTTTGCATCGTTCACTTTCTTTAACATTATGAGATCTGAGATTTCACTGGTTTCTCAGGGAATACGTCTTTGAGCTTAATGAACATATCAGGGAGATTCAAGGGACAGATATTTAAATGTGTTTTCATGAGAGAACATAATGAAAGTGTGAGTTCTACTTTTTAAGTTTTGACCTTGAAGATTAAATTAAACTTTGTGTTTGTTGTGATCTGTGACTTTATGATCAAAACTCCACATGTTCTTTTAAACTTAATTAATAAGTTGCACACATGTGAAGCACGTTTGTCTTTTTGAGCTTTAATGTTTAGTATGTAAATTATGTATTTACACGTTTGTTCGGTACAATAATTTAGATCAGGAAAAAGACACAACTTGTTTTAACCTTTATTTTTAGCATCACAATCTTTTTGTCACTTTTCCTTTGCCAACAGTCAAACCTCCAGACCTTCACCCTCCAGCGTCCTCACTGAAGCTCGTCCTTCACTAAATGGAAGACATCAAACTTCTGCCACGACCTCAAACTGGAGGAGAAACGATCCCTTCTGCTCTGAAGTGGCAGGTTTAGTGTTGAGCTGCGTAACAACATTTCCCGTTGACACATTCATTAGTTTACTGAGCGTTTCCTGCAGCCGAGCTAATGCAAACACTCTCAATACACGTGTGTGTGTCTGTGTGTGTGTGTGTCTGGACCAAAAGGACTGGGAGGGAAGAAATGACTCAAATATAGTAGTGAGGTGGAGGCCTGTGCCAGCTCGTGTTTGTGTACTCGTCTCTTCAAAGCCGCCTGGTACTTGTGGTCACTTTGAACGGCCTGAATAACACTGACCAAACCAAACTGACCACGGTTCAGTCTGTCCGGGCCCAAAGGGCGAGTCCCGAATGCCAGGAATTAACGCTCTGCCCAATTTTGTTTTTCTTTTCCCTGCACATCTGCAGCTCGAGGAGGTTTTTGTCTGGAGAGATAATGGTGAGAGGAGGAAGAGGAGGAAGAGGAGGGAGTGAACTGAGGAGGAGGAGGAGGAGGAGGAGGAGGAGGAGGAGAAACGAAGAGGGAGCTGAGTGACCTTGAAACCAAATCAACCCGAGGAAAAAGGACTGAGAGGGACGAGGTGGAACAAGGGTGAGGACTGTCATCGGAGAGAGAGGCTGGGATGACAGATGGAGGACAGAGATGGTGTGTGTGTGTGTGTGTGTGTGTGTGTCTGTGAGTGTGTGTGTGTATGAGTGTGAGTGTGTACACACAGCTGCAGAGGGTTGACTCAAACCTCATCATCTCCGGTGGAGTGACCGAATAAACAGGACCAAGTTATTTTCACATCTCACACACACTGAGTGATTGAGAAATTAGAAAGAACAAATAACCCGAGATTGAAATGATGAAAGTGACTGTGAAGCTCCAGCTCCTCGTTGCACCTCCTCACGTCCAGGGAGGAGAGGAGGAGGGGAGGAGAGGAGGAGAGGAGGAGAGGAGGAGAGGAGCCGAGGAGGAGAGGATCCAGCCGGGCGTGGCCTTATCTCCTCACAGGATAATTACTGAGACATGTCCGGTCGCTGCCTGAGAGTCTGCTGCACATCGACACACACGAAGAGGAAGAGACTCACAATCTGCTCAGACTGATAACCACCACCCCCCCCCCCACACACACACACAAGAGCTGCGTTAAAGAGGACAGACACACACACACACACACACACACACTCTATGTGAATGTTCACAAGGTTTAAAACTAAATTATGCTGCTTGATGTAAAACATGTAAAAGTACATTTTGAAACCAGCAGATCTCCCAGTAAAGCTCCAGTAAACAGTCTCCTTATGAAAACACATTCATATTCACAGACCAGTGCAGCTGGGACACGATGCATAAATCAAAAATAACCACCGACACTAGAGAGTTTTACTGCAAGCATATTTTAATACAAAAACAGAACAAAAAAATGTTTATATTTTAGTTTTTTGTTGAACTTTTACACAATTGACTCCTGTTAACCCCCCCCCCCCCATTTCATGTTCTCATCATCACACTCAGAGAAGCTCAGCATCAAAAGGTGGCAGACTCTGACCCCCCCCTGCCCCCCCACCCCTCCTCAGAGAGACAATAAATAAATAAAAATCACCTTAAGATGTTTTTCTTTCTCTCTTAATGTAATTTCATTAGTTTTCCTAATCTTCATCCGTCCCACTGAGACGACACGGAGACACCTCGACCCGCCGCCCACGGGACATTTGAAAAAAGCCTAGAAGAAGAAGAGACGCTGGGGGAGGGACGTGAGGGAGGAGGACCCGCTCTCATTGGTCCGCTCGGCCCAGGACTCCTGTCACTCATATCTGTGGTTCTGTCTACACATGAAGGGAAAACCCCTTTGGTCGTGGTCTGGGAATTATCATCGTTAGCGAATGAGTAAAAATACAAACAAGGCTCCACTGGCGTCAGGGACCCAGTGACCATCACAACCAGTGGCCATCACAACCAGTGACCATCACAACCAGTGACCATCACAACCAGTGACCATCACAACCAGTAGAAACTCAAGCAGGTCGGAGCGTAGGGACACACGTTTCCTCGGTACAAATATCATAAACTCTTCCACCGTCACGTTTTCTTTCAGCCGATATGAAACTGAAACTGAAAAATAAATAGATTCTTCTTTCAAGCTAGAAAAACAAAAAGTACAACTGGATTTATAAATTAACCAGAAACTCGACCAGAAGCCAAAAGGACATTCGCAAATTAAAATGTTTGCATACAGTGACAAGTCAACGAGCTCTCGTAACAAAGACACACAAGACGCACATCCCTTAACGTGTGTGTGTGTCTATGTGTGTGTGTGTGTGTGTGTGGACATTAAGGTAGAACTGCAGAGGAAGAGACGACTAGTGCATGCTGGTAGTTGAAGTCCGTGAACTCGGGTTAACACTGATGTGCTCAGCGCGGTGAGATGAGTTGTCCTTCTGTTGACAGTTTGTCATGTTGTGCTGACTGACCCCCCCCCCCCCCCGCTGACACACGGGTCCGATGCTCACGTTCCGGCGGTCGGGAGGAGTCGGCTCTGTGGTGTTTGGGTGTTTGAGTGTTTGCCCTCAGCTGCAGCTGCACCGCCGCCCCCCCGAGCCTGAGGTGGGCCGGTGTGTGTTTCCCGCCTCCTGAGCTCGCCACATGTGGCGGCGCCCGTCTGCTGAGGTGACGCTTTCTCTCGCCAGAGGAAGCGACGAGGCGGCCGTTGCATATTTTCTTTTTTAACCCCTCGTTGAGGCATCTGTCCCACAAGCCAAAAGAATTACCCACAATTCTCCTCTTTTTTCCTGAAGGCCATTCGAGCTCCTCTGTGTTTTGGTAGCCCTGGCGGTGGCGGCGCTGGCGTTGGTGTGTCCCGCTCCCTGCCCCCCCCCCCCCCCCCCCGCCTCTGAGTTACAATGTGTGTGTCTGTGTGTGTCAGTGTGGTGTAGAGCAGTTTGAAGACTTTGTGTGTCGCTCTGTCGGAGCGGGACACGAGTGTAAGGCAGCATCACGTCGGGTCAGTCGGTGTTCGATTCCACGCCGGTGGGGAACTCGTGGAACAGGAAGCAGGAGACTGGAAGGCAAACTGGAGTTCTTAAAGGGGAAGAGTCGGTTTCGCCCCCCCCCCACAGACTCTGGCCTGAGACGTCAGACCAGAACCTTTTTCCTCTTGGTTCTTATTTTCAGACATGTCTCTGGGAACGGGGGAAGAACGAGAAGAAGGTCTCATCCATCTCCTCCTCCCCCCTGAAGTCAGTCAAAGTGCAGAGATTCAGTACAAGCCCCACGGATGGATGTGGAAGAGCGGGTGAACCCAAGATGGCCGATGACAGCAGTCCACCCTCCGTGACGGAGGTGTGATCCGGTTCCTCTCGTCCCTGCTCTCATTTCTTTGCCGAGCCCAGGGTCTTGGGGCTGGGCGTCTTCTTGGAGATGGTGGGGATCTTGGAGGGTTTGGCGCCGCTGCCCGGTCGCCTCGGGGTGTCGGAGGTGTCCGACCCGACGGAGCGAGCGTCCTGCAGCTCGGAGGCGTCCGAGGCATCGCTGCCGCGCCGGCTGCTGGCTCTGCTGCCCGCCCGGCTGCCGGCCCGGCTGGTCGGACCACTGGCGCCTCGCTTCGGGTCTGATGGAGGAAATGGAGAAGAGGAAAAATGTTATTGTAAAGAAGATGAACAGAATCCCTAACTTTCATTCCAGCGCCACCAGCAGGTCAACGTTTCCCACACACACCAGTGAAACATCGAAGTCTTGCGCCACCATGTGGTGAACATTGTCTATTGTTGGATAAATGTCTTGACATCTATCAGAGATTATCTTGAGATCTGGCGCCCCCTTCAGGACAAATAGTTGATCATAAACTTTTCATCATTACATTACATTACATGTCATTTAGCTTACATTACAAACACTCCATTTTAGGGGTTCAGTATCTTGCCAAGGACACTTAGGCATGCAGATGGGAAAGAGTGGGATTCGAACCGGCAACCTTCTTGTTGCAGAACAACCGGTTCTATCCCCTAGGCCACGCTCTCATCATCAGGTCAAAATGTAAACTCTGTCGTACACATGTTAGCACGCTGATGTTGTTCTAAAGCAAGTTGTTGTTAGCGTAGCTGTGAATCATCTTCTATCTACAAACATCTTATCAACCGGTATGGTTGTGTGTCCTCACCGCTTCGTCCTGGTTTGCCTCCTGGTGTCGTTCCTCCGTTCTCTCCGGTCAACGATCCGCGGCTCGAGTGGAACGTCGGCCGCTTCAGCTTGGATCCCGACGCCGCCCCCTGCAGGAGAAACCGGGACACGTCAGCTGAGGAAGACTCCACCATGGAGCTTCATGTTACATTTACACTGTCGACACGGACGCTATGAACACAACTTCAACACAACACAAAGAAACAGACCTACAGACGGATAATCAACACACAAATTAAAACTCAACACAAAGAACAAAACTCTCTGGAACAAAATCAAACTGCGGCTGCAACTTCAACTTTTCTCCTATTGAATAAATTGTTCTATAAAAACTGTTTATTAATTATAGTTCTGTTATAAAATAAACCAGCAAACTCTCAATTAATCATGAGAATGTGATTAATGATCAGTTACCAAAGAAGGAGGTGATTAACTAATCAATTAATCAGATTATTAATCTCATGACACAGTCGCAGGTTTGAACCCAACGACATCTGCACAATCTGATATTATATAAATAAGACTTCCAACAGTTTCGGCTAAAGTCAAACTTTACACGTGTTGGAGTTAGTGCATTAGCGCGTCAGTGGGGTGGGGGTGGGTGGGGGGGTGGGTCGGGGAGGTGGGTGGGGGGGTGGGTGGGTGATCGGGGTGAGTGTGTTACCTCGTGCCCAGGAGGGGTGTGGCCGAGACCCAGATCTGGGCAGCAGTGGCACTTGGTTGACGTTGGAGTTTTACTGTGAGCCAGCCAGGGCTTGGCATAGTCACGAGAGTGAGTATGGGAGGACTGGAGGGAGGAAGGGAAGGGAGCAAGGAAGGAAGGAAGGAAGGAAGGAAGGAAGGAAGGAAGGGTGGAGCAGGAGAGCAAAGCAGCGGAGGAGAGAAGCAGATAAAGGAGGGAGGAGGAGGAGGAGGAGGGAGGGAGTGCAGCGCAGTGTGTGTTTGTGTGATTTTTATTTGAACAGAAAACCCGTCAGAGCAGGAGGACGTGTGTGAAGCCGGGGGAGCAGGAGGGAACGAGGGAACGAGGGAACGAGGGAACGAGGGAACGAGAGGAAGGAAAGAACAACACAAAGAAAACAAGAACAA
>NC_084961.1:2285095-2302595 GCF_949316205.1 Platichthys flesus
CCAAGCGACACCAGCACAGAAGGAATTCTCAGAGTCTCTCTCTCTCTCTCCCAGCAGCTTGATTTGCTCTCCAGCCTCAGTCCAACGCACAAATCACCTCACCACTAATCACCAGTTCAGCCGTGTCCCTGTCGCCGGCTTCACGTCGTGCAATTTGTCACTTTCAACACCCAACAAATCACAGAGGGAGCAGAAGTCAGACGGAGAAACCTGCTTCACGGCGCGGAGCCACGATGGAGTGCTGCTTCTGGTCTTCTTTAAATAAATGATTTATGACAGAAACCAGTTTGTTCTGTGAGCGTGTGATGGCGGTGGGCGCAGCACTCCATCGGGGGGGGGGGGGGGGGGGTGAAGCAGATCCCTCTCGTCCAATCAGAGCAGCAGAAGTCAACTTTACCTGGTTTCCGAGGAAGAACTACAAAACATCCAGCGAACACGCAGCAGAGGAACACAAGGAGAAAGAAACAGAGCAAGAGTGAAACAACATGAACTGACGACAACTGGAGCTTCTAACGTGTGAACATATAGAATATAATAAATCTTTATATATTTATAGACCTTCTAAAAACTCTTAATAAACTGGAAACTGTGAGTTTTTTTCTGTTATTGGAGAATAAGTGGCGTGAGAAAACAAGATAGATAGATAGATAGATAGATATATGGGAGGGGGGGTGAACGTGAGTGTGTGGTTGTTATGATAACGAGGTGTGAGAAATGTTGTGTAACGCTTTCAGTTTGATGAAGATGAGGTGACGACAGTGAGATGAAGAAAGTGAAGCCAGACGCAGACACATGGTCACACACAGAGGAGCGAGTGGACGAGCAGCGTCCCCAGTGTCCTGTAGTGAAACACTGGGATTCATTACCCAGTGGATAATGATGGAGTGCACACACACACACACACACTTACACCCACACACACACACATATATACAGACACACACTAGCTATGGAAGTGATGGCCGATCCGTTAGAAGCTGTTGAAAACTGCTCTAGGGGTTAAATAGCTTCTGTAAAATAATGAACAGATACTCACAGGCTGCTGGAGATAAGGTTTTAAACAGGGAACTAACGACTCAGCTGATTTCCTTGACCTTTTGTGTGTGTGTGTGTGTGTGGGGGGGGAGACACGACCCAAAAAATAACCCGACACATTCAGGGGTCGATCTAAATCAAGACTCGGATCCAGTAATGGGTTCATTTACTCTATCATTTACTTAAGTCTTTACCGTTATTTAAGTTTTCTGATGTTCAGATTCATGAGTGAGGATGTGAATGAGAGCACGAGGCTCAAACTCTTTCTAACTGACTCCAGCTCTCTGTGACCCAGCAGCTCCGTGAGCATCGTCACATTTACACGGTTTCGTTAATGTGGTGACGACAAATCCTGGAGTTCTGTGTCACACGTTATTAACATGTTATTAACATGTTATATCAATGTTATTACTTGTTATGAAACAAACACGGGAAGACGTAGTGATGTGAGATGGAAACATTCAAACGCTGTGAAGTTAACTGTGAGTTGTTAATTGGTGACTGAGGAACAAGTGAAGACACAGTTAACAATAGATATAACAATAATAAAAAGATCAAACAGTGTTTACAAAGATATATATAACACAAGTTAAATTAAATTAAATATCTAATCACATTAACAAGTCCTTTGTCTTGATATGAAATAACAGTTTATTATTATTCTCTACATTCAAACTCAAACTGAACAAACTTACCCGGTACTTGTTTTCTCCGATCTGCTCCACCTGGAACCTCTTGGCACATTTACACTGAGCCACCTGACGAGTCACCTGCAGGACAACAGACCAGAGGTCAGTGGACGTGTCTCATCGCTCACGTCCACTCATCGGGACTCGAACTGTTTCCTCACCTCGTCCTCGATCTTGTCGGCGTCGGTGGTCGGTCGGTACGCGTCCTTGTTCGGATGAAGAGCGGCGACGAACTCGTAGTAGTCGATGTAACCGTCTCCATCGCGATCAAAGATGTCGGCCACCGCGGTCATCTCCAGTCGGCTGGTGGGAAACTCTGCACAGAAGGAAAAACCAGAATCCATAAATCAACTGGAATAGAATGAACGCAGCCATCACAATAAACAGTAAACGATAAACAGTAAACGATAAAGATCCTTCATCTCTTACTGGAGGCCAGGATCCCGTCGATGAACTCCTGACGCGTGATCTTCCCGTCCTGGTCCTTGTCGATGCGTCTGAAGAAATCCATGACGCGGGACTTCTTGTGGTTCATCCAGCGCATGTACTTCTTCCTCCACACGTCAAAGTCGAAGTTGGCAAACTCCTTGAGCTGAGAGCGATAACGCGGGTCGATGTCAAAACACAACATCTGATATTAAAGTGAGAGCTTTGATTGGTCAGGATTGTAAAGTGAATCAAACCTCCTCCAGCCGGTCCAGAGCGTCGTTGAGTTTCCGCTGGCGGTCCAGAGCGAGCAGCCACACCTGCTGCCACCGGGCACAGAGCTGGTTGAGTCGGGGGTTTCCTCCTGGGACCTGCATGGCCGCCTGCTGCTGCTGCTGCTGCTGCTGTTTGCCTGAGGAGGTCACAGAGATGAGTCATCTGCACGTCTCCAGGACATGTTGTTCTAAAGAAGCAGGGGATGATAATATTTGCAGGACAGATGTAAACACAGGTGGACGTACGAGCTCCTCTCCTCTCCGACAGGCCGCTGTGAGGCTCCGCTGGTTTCCTCTTGTACGTCTTCGTCACTTTGTCCACGTCCGGCTGCTTCATCGTCATCTCCTCCATGAAGGTCTGAGAACAACAGACACGCTCAGTACAGACACAGTCAGGGTCAGTAGGCGGACGGGTGGATGTGGAGACCCACCTGATGCTCTGTGATGAGGGATTTGAGCTGCGTGATGTCCTGAGGCAGCGAGTCGGCGTCCCTCTGGACCAACGTGGTCTCGGCCCACTGCAGCCAGGACAGCAGCTCCTCCAGCAGGTTGGCGTTGCTCAGCACTTCGGTCAGAGCCGTCTCCAGCCGCTGCTCGTGCTGCTTGGCCCACGTCAGCACCTGGAGAGAGAGGAAATCAATCATCATGTTAGTTTCCACAGACCCGGTTGAAGGATTCAGAAGCTTTGAAAAGATTCCCTGCTTTCCTCACAAGAAACCAGAACCTGACAGGAAGCAGAGTTCTCTGACTTCCTGTGCCTCCATCGCTCACCTCCTCGAAACGCGCCCTGATGATGGTGATCCAGTGTTTGATGGTGGTGATGGAGTCCGGGTGACACAGAGTCAGGATGGACTCTCCCATGCCGGCGGCCTTGTTGACGCCCCCCCTCCTCTCCTCCACGGTGCCCATGAAGTCTCGATGTGTGTGGAGCAGCGCCTGCAGAGTCTCCGCCTCCTCCGGGAGGACGCCGCGGAACCGGAGCGTCTGCTCCGCCTCCGAGAGCCACTCGAGCAGAACCTGCACCGCCGTGCGGAACTCCTCCGCCTGACGGAGAACAGAGGGACATGAGTGTTAGTGGAGGACGACTGGAGGTGGAGGTTCACACTTTGACCCGCAGCTTCTCCTCGGACCTGTTTGAGCCCCTGCTGGAGGCGGGTCTGCTTGGTGACGGACAGGGCGCACACGGTGTCCCAGCGGTTGCTCAGTTCCTGCAGCTGAACTTTGACCCAGGCCGTGTCGTCGCGACCCGTCTCGATCAGATCCCGAGCCGAGCGCCTCAGGGCCTGGATGCTGCCCGTCCTCTTACCCAGCTCCTTCTGGAAACTCTGGAGGTTTGGAGAGGAGACGGTGTTAGGGAGGCAGAGAGCAGCAGGACGCTCTTCATCATCAGCTCTGCTTAGTGCACACACCTTATGTGAGTCCATGAGGTTGGACACCAGATCCAGGTCTCCGTGGACCGGCTGGTCTTCAGCCAGCTGAGGTTCCACTCGGTACAACCAGTCCACAAGAGCCTGGAGAGCCTCCGCAAACTGACCTGAGAACAGCAGCGCCTCCTCCAGCTTGTGTTGTCTGGATGGAGCAGAGAGGAGATGTTAATCATCATGTGTTTCTTATCCAGAGCTGTGACGAGTGAGCGGATCCTCCCTACCTCTCCACGCTCTTCCCACAGACGGTGTCCCACTTGTCCCGGACCTCTCCCACCAGGTGATCCAGTCTCTGGGTGTCCGCCGGCAGCTGGGCCTTGTCCCTCATGGCCCTCCCCGACCTCACTGTGGTGTCGTACACCGGCTGCTTCGAGCCCAGAGCTTTCTGGAACTCCTGTGGGTGTTACAGAGTTACAGACGGGAGGAGTCGGAGGAAAGAAGTTGAAACACTGACCTCATGTAAGCAGAGGAATGGCCGACGGTACCTTGTGTTTGGTCAGTTGTATCTTGATCTTGTCCGGCTCGTTGGAGATCTCCAGCTCCGAGTCCAGTCTCTTCTCAGCTTCCTCCAGCCAGTCGGTCAGCTTCCTCCACGCCTCATGGAACTGCAGAGAGTTTCACACAGTCACATTCACCCGTCCACACACACACAGACACACACATCTCATCTGTTTTGTGAATCCGGCTCCTACCTGTTTGGCTCTCTTGCGGGCCTCGTCCAGGTGCCGGCCGCGGTCCAGTGACCTCTGCACCAGCTTGTCCCAGCGGGCCTGGACGCTGAGCAGCAGGTTCTTGATGAGCACCACATCCTGCTTCAGGCTGGCAAAGCGAAGCTGAGAGCCGGCCTTCTCCAGAGCCAGGACCTGCTCCCTGTGGGTGTTCACCTCGTTCACAAACACCTGGAGGCACAGGAGGGACGTGGAGGACGGGTCAGGGACAGTTAATCATCTGTTGGACAGTTTCTCTCAGGACTGGATCATCTCGAGGGATCTACCTTGTGCTCGTCGATCTGGAAGAGCACCGTGTCCAGGATGAGGCTCGGGGGCTGGGCCATGTTCAGGGTCTGCTCAGCCTGGGTCAGCCAGATGATGGTGTCCTGCAAAGACGACTGGAAGCCAGTGGCCAAGGAAACAGCCTCCTCCAGTTTGGCCTGTCAAGCAAAAGTTCAAAGGTCACAAGAAAATAACGGAACAGAAGAGAACAGATGAGGAAGATCGTGAAGTCTGAGTCTCACCTTGCGGTCCTCCATCTTGGTGTTGAGGCTGGCCCACTTGTTCTGCAGCATGCCCAGGTTCTGCTGGGTCTGCGTGGTACCGAGCGCTGCTTCCTCTCCCCCCCGGGCCAGCAGCATGGACTCTCCCTGATCCAGCAGGCGATGGTACTGGTCCCCTCGCGGAGCCAGCTGAGCCTGAAGCTCCTGGAGACAGAGGAGACGTGCGGGACAATGGCTGCTGTTAAAGTGTCTTAACCAGATGAGCATGTTGGGGCTGATACTCTGCTCCACGAGACCGTTCCCAAACTTTGCTCGTAAAAACTTTTATTTGCTCTTAAAAGCTGTTAATGACGATTTGAACTTAATCAGCTGTTTACAGACGGCAGCTTAACGACAGGAAACATTTAACGTGTGATTCGAAAAAGTTACACATAACAACAAATAATTGCTTATTCACACAAAAACATTTCTTTGTGTTAACTGTAACAATAAGTTTCTGTTCCTGCAGCGAGCCCTGTGTTTGTGTCTATCGTGCACGACACTGTGTGTAGAGGTGTGTTGTGAGTCTCTGGTACCATGTGCTGCTGGAGCTGCTCCCGGGCCGTCTCGGGGAGGCCGCCGGTCGGCTTGGCGGCGGACAGCTGGCTCTCCGTCCTCCTCAGCCACTGGAGGAACTCCTCCAGCTCCCCGTGGAAGCCTTCAGCCTGCGGGAGAACCAGATCAGAATGAACTCTTAAACCTAAACAAGGTTTTAAAACAGTACAGGAGAAGATAGATAGATAGATTGACAGATTACTTTATTCATCCCCAAAGGGAAATGAAGTCGTCATAGCAGCCGGTACATTTGAATACAATAAAATACAATACAATAGAATGAAATATAAAACATAAAATATTGCGGTAGAAAGAATAAAAACAGAAACACAAGATAAATAGGTAGATAAGGTGCAGTGGCAGATGATGGTAATAGTACTGATGATATGATGGTAATGTTATTGTTAGACAGTATATAAAAAATAGTACAGTATATATAGTATATAATATTTTTATATATGATAGTAATTATACCAATATAATAGCAGTATATAGTAATAATAGCAGCAACAGTATATATAATAGTAATAATAGTAAAATATAATAATAATAACATGTACACATGTATCAATATGTGTATATAGACTTATATATACAAAGAATATGATATAATATATGATATATAGTACGGGTATAAATATAAGTATTTGGCGATACAATAGATAATATAATATGTAAGTGTAAGAATATGTAGACAGAGTGTGCAAAACACAATATTATTGTATAAAATGATGAATTGGTATATTTAGTGCTTTTCATCATATCGGTTTTACTTTACTTAATACTACTATTGTGGTTAATAGATGTTGTAATCTTACATATTACCTTTGCTTTAGTTTCTGACCATGTGTACATTTGTTTCTCAGCTGGATTACGTGAAAACTAACACATGGATTTTTACAAAACTTGGTAAAAGGATGAATATTTAAATCCCTGTGTCAGTACCTGGTGCAGAGCGGCCTCCAGTAGCTTCTGTCGCTCCTGCGTCCTGAGCAGCAGCTTCTCCCAGCTCTGGTTGAGCTGCTCCAGCTGATCCCGCAGGTGACTGGCTTCATCGCCGGGCGAGGACTCCAGCAGCTCGGCGGCCGCACCGGTCACCGTCTCCACCGTGGCGTGGTGGGACAGGACGTCATTACGCAAAACCTGGGACAGGGAGGACGGAGGAGGACGCGTGTTACACGGAACAAGTTGTTGTTTATATGCAAGAGCAAAGCTGAAGGGACGAGGTTAAAATAAGTTCCCTGTGAAAAGTCTCGATTGAAGAAACAGCTTCTTTTCAAACTGGTTTGACTGTAACATGATCAAGAAGAAGAGGAGCTGGGAAAAGAAGAGAAGAAGAAGTTGTCTCAGTTTTTCCAGTTTGCATTTAGAACACGTACGTGGTGTTTGGCCAGCTCGATCTCGATGGCCTTGGGGTCAGAGCTGACTGGTCGCTGAGAGTCCAGGGTGGTGTGTGTGTGGCTCAGCCAGCCCTGCAGCTCAGACAGGGCGTGCTGGAACTGACCCAGAGCCAGCAGGGCAGCCTCCAGCTTGTGCTGTGGTGGGAAAAAGACAGAAGAGCGGGATTAAAAATAGGAGCTAGAATATTCAGACTGTAATGAGAAGCAGCTGTTAGATACACGCAGTCCGACAGAAAGAGGCTCAGTGAGAGTCTCAGCGTGGTTCTAATGGGAGAACTGGTTTCATTACCTGTCTCTGGTTGATCTTATCACCCAGGTTCTCCCACAGGTGGCGCAGCTCGGTGAGCGGCTCCTGGATCATGTCCCTGTCGGTCTGGTCGGACACTTTCTTCAGCATCAGCTCCCCCTGGTGGCACAACTTCTCCATGTCGATCTGCTGCTGGTAAACCTCCACCTTGTAAATCTGATCAGGGAGAACAGAGGGATGAGGAGAGAGTGGAGGGAAAGAGGGGATGGAAGTATTTTATTAGTTCTGGACACAAAGATGAGAACAGGGAATTCAAAGCTGTAAATATGGACGAATACCGTTTATAAAAACTAGTAAAGTTTGTTGATTACCTTGAGCTCTTCGATCTGCTGCTTCACGGTTCCCTGCTCAGTTCCCACAGTCGACATGTCGCACAGCTTGATCACCGCGTTGTCCAGGTAGTCGAACATGGACTGGAAGAGAAACAGAGACACAGGTGAGCTGCTGCAAAGAACAGGGTGTAGAAAGGTTTGATTGGATTCTCAGTCTGTGAGGAACCAACCTGCAGCGCGTCCTGATACTGCACCGACGCCGTCATGGCCTCGTCCAGCCGCTCCATCCTCTCCCTCCAGGTCCGGTCCAGACCTTCCCAGGCAGCATTCATCTGAGAGGAGGACACAGTTTTACGAGTGGGCACGAAAAAAACATTAGAAGCTTTTGTCTCTGTCCTTTTTTTTAATCTTCTCCAGTCACTGAATGTCTTGATCTCACCTCGTCGATGGTTTTCTTGACTTCAGGTTTCTCAGTTTCTCCACAGGCGAAGATGAGGTCAGCCCCGAGGGTCCTGACGAACTCCAGCTCCTCCCTCAGGCCGTCCGTCTCTGCCTTGATGGCCTGATCGAAGAAGAGGAAGAAGAGGAAGAACCCGATCACACCAGAGCCCCTCGACACATCTACATATTCATATCCCAGATCCCCTCTCCCTCTGTACCTCGGCAGCCTCGATCTGCTGCTTGATGAGCGAGGGGTCCACACCCGGGTCCTCCAGCTCCCTCACGATGTCCTGGGAGTCTCGGAGCGTGCTGAGCAGCGCCGCCACGTCGGACCAGAACTTCCCAGCCACGTCCAGGACGTCGTTCAGCTTCCCCTCCCTCTCCTCGGCGCGCTGCCGGATCTCGTCCCACAGCGAGCGCAGGCGCAGGAGGCGGGAGCGAACGGCTGGAGGGGGGGGGGGAGAGAGTCAAAGGGTTTAAACCAAGATTTCAGATGATTTTAACAAGAACAACATTGTTTTCTTTGAGTTGGCCATCTAGTGTCCAGGCCCGGGCAGTGAACTCCCTCCTCGCCCCCCCCCCCCCCCCCCCCCCGGTGCGTCACAGTGGTCCATTCAGCTTCATGAGGCTCGAGGGCATCGAGCTCAACGCTCTGTGACCAGCAGCTTCACAGAGACGCTTGTGTTTGGATTCACGTTGTGTTGGCGTTTGGGAGAAACACGCAGGAGGAGCTGGTTGTTCGATTCGACTCTTGCCCCCCCCCCCCGGCTTCGAGGAACACAAAGATGAACTCTCCTCACTTGTTCAGTGAATCAGTTCAACTCGAGCCTCAAGACATCGGAGGATTCACCCTCAGACGACTGAAGCCTGTTTGTGACGCAGCTCGACTTCAACTCAGCCTTTGTGCCAAATATAGTGTTTTCATTTTTCACTTAACTGAAACAACAACTGTCATGGACACACGCCGAAGATCTGACTGAGCTCTTTAGTTATTAACTTAATAATTGGTTGGATTTTAGTTTATTTTCGGCCAAACGTCCTTAATTATGTACGTAAAACATTAAATATAAAAACATAAAAATAATCCTGCTTTAATGTGCAGCTGCTCATCAATACATTAAAACACAGGTGAACTTTAAATCAACCTTTAAAGATTCTGAAACACACCTACAGTTTAAGCTGTAAACTAAATTACATGACTGTTATTTGATAAAACACATTAATATTGGTTTTAATATCATATATAATACCAAATGTATTAAAACATTTAAATGTATGGGTTGAATATAGATCACAGCGCCACCTAGTGTTTCAAACGGTCTCAGACCCTGCAGGGACGATGCCTGCATTGAATCTCTATGACATCACATCCAAAAGTTAACACTTTAAAAACAAAAACTCTTCAATAGAATAAAGTGAGATAATGAATGTCTGTGTTGACCCCCCCCCCCGCTCGTCCCTGTCTCTCACCCTGAGCAGCAGGATCGTCCCGGGCGGCTCGTCCAATGAGCTCCTCTCCCCGGGCGCAGAGGGCGGAGAAGCTCGGCAGCAGCTTGTCCAGCTCCAGGCCCTGAGCGCGGTGCTCCGCCAGCTGCTCCCGGATCTTGTCCACCTCCGCCGCCACCGGGGGCGGCGACCTCAGCCGCTGCACCGCGCCCTCCAGGGTCTCCAGCAGGGGATCCATCTTGTCGTGAAACTGAGAACGGACGGAGAGGCGGAGGGAAAGGTTGTGAGGAAGAGGAGGAGAGAGAGAGTGTGGAGGCTGCTGGGTTTCTCAAATTCTGTGTGACATTTTGAAAGTGGGAATACTGAAATATTATTTGGGCGTCTGGAGCCGACTCTATTAACTCTGAGGACTTTTAAATAACAGAGAAAAATCAAATTGAAGCCATGTGTGGTTCATGTGTGTAATATCTCAGTATTTCACTTTCATCGTGTCACCCAGGTGGAGCTGGAGGTGATCTACCACACAAGAGGGAGCTATCAAGACAGCTGAGTCCACTCTACAGGACTCCAGAGACACTTTGGACCGGATCTAAAAACGTCTTTACGCTTCTGAGTGAAGTAAAAATACACAACGGGAGGATTCCTTCTGACACAACAGGACGACTACGACTGAATCGAGTCTAAATCTGAGACTGAAACCAGCTCCTCTCAGCTTTAGACTTAATTCACGAGGACATTCGGACACAGAGGGAACCGGTCCTAACAGATCTAGATCAGACTCGGGGTTACTTAGGCAAACACATGATTTGGATCAACGTGGAGATCAGTGAAGCCACAGTCGAGATTTAAGTGATAACAGCACGAATCCAGAATTCAAACTTCAAACCACAAGTGAAGTTATTATTACTATCTTGATGAATGAATGAGTTTAGTGGCTTCACATCTGGTTAATTGACCAAATCACGTGTCGTAACCACGGCCTCAGGTGGGCGTGGTCAGTCTGTGGTCTTACCTCTACCAGCTGGGTGATGCAGTGACCATGGAGAAAATGGTGACGGGTGGGTGGGTGGGGGGGCAACACACACAGCACATCCACAATGAACGAGGGATGGGACGGAGGAGGTTGCATGGACGGGTGACGATGATGAGGGAGATTAGAGGTTAAAGGATGAGGAAGGAGAGACAAGGACGATTAGGGTGGAGATGATGGACAAGAACAAAGTGATGCAGGTGGAGGAGGTGGAGGAGGAACACGTGGATCAGTTTGAATGGAGCGGGGGGGTGGAGAAACAATTCAATGAGTTAAATCAGAGACATGCATACAGTAACAAAATGTCTGGTAATATCCGAGTGGAGAGAAAAACTAAAATAAAAACTAGGACGAGTGAAGACGTGATGTGATAAAGAAGAAAGTCTGGAAGATAATAAGACTCCAAACTCGTTCTCTCTCTAAAATAACGAGAAGTGACCTCAACTGAACTTGTGAAGCTACACAATAAATCCTCGTTATCATTGGGTGTCAAACATGCGACAGAGACACAAACACAGTCACATGAACCTCGTGCTGTTGAGTAATGACATCTTGTCTTTTTTTATGTGGGGCAGCAGACACTACATAAAGGGCTGTAAACAGACTTTAATAAAACATCTTCTATCTCCACTGGTGTCACAAGGTTTTCATTCAATAAACATCTTCAGTTCAGGGAGAGAAATGTCATTTAAAGTTTGAACAAGTTGTGTTATAGTCTGTAAATGATAAAACGTATTAGACCCGAGTTTGCAGCTGTAACACTGAGTTTCAAACTGGGAGCAGGGTCAACTGGGAGCACTGGGAGTCGTACCTGTGCAGACTGGGACACGGCCTCGTCCAGCGCTGTGGCCCGACCCTTCACCTCCTCCTTGATGGCCAGGTAGCGCTTCTCGGACCTGGTGTAGCGCTGCGTCAGCGCCGCCCCCTCCTGGAGGCTGAGCTCCGCCAGCTGGGGCCCGATCTTCAGCAGCTTGTCGATGTGCGGCTTGTGCTCAGCGATCGACTCCCTCAGGAGCTGCAGAGGGAACGAGGGGAACGAGGGAACGAGGGGAACGAGGGGAACGAGGGAACGAGGGGAACGAGGGAATCAAGTGAACATTCGGATCAACACAGAAAGAAAAAGCGTGAGACTTTAAATCCTCTCTCACTCTCATCTGGTCCTGTTGCAGCCGCAGGGCGTCGGTGTCGATGGCTGGGGGGGGCAGCTGGCTGATGAGGGTCTCGGTCTCGCCCAGCCACGGCTCCAGTTCCTCGTATGTTTCCCAGAACCGAGCCACCAGAACCTGAGCCTGCTCCAGAGCCGAGAAGCGCTCGCCGTGGTTGTGGCTCACGGCTTCGTAACGAGCACTCAGGGAATCCGTCTTCACCTGGAGGAGATGGTGGAGACACACAGATATTAAACCGTCCCTCAGATGACGTGTGACTTCCTCCTCATGCAGCTCGTCCACCAGCGACTCACCATGAGCGCCTCCTTCTGAGCCTCGCTGCAGGTCTCCAGGATTTCCTCCCTGGTGCTGAGCAGCTGATCCACGGTGTCTTTGTGCCGGATGATGTCGATGTTGAAGGCCCTCTGCACCTGCAGCTGAGCCACGGTCACGTCAGGCTCCAGGCTCAGGGGCCCCAGAGACGCCAGCTTGCGCTCGGTCTCCCCGACCCAGGCCCGCTCTGCATCCACGGCCTCTTCGTACTGGAGGAGGAGGAGGAGGAGGAGGAGGAGGAGGAGGAGGAGGAGGAGGAGACGTTTCAAACACTAATGTCATTTAAAGAAAACCAGCTGATAATTGTGTGTTTGTGGTGGAACTGCCTGCAGCACCTGCTGGGACCTCTGGATGGCAGCTTGCACCAGCTTCACCCGCTGAGTGATGGTTTCATCCGCCTGGCGGTACCTCTGGTTCCCGTCAGCCACCAGGCGGTCCAGACCTTCTCTGGCTCGCCACGGCACCAGGTCCAGCAGGGCGCCGCCCACCTCGTTCACCGTGTCCAGCACCAGGCGCTTCTCTGCCGACACTTTCTTCAGCTCCTGTGAAAGAGGATTTAATTCATAAAACCAAATAGAACCAGTGTGTCTTTGTTTCTTTGCTGTAACTGAGACTCCTTTGATTTTCTTATATGAGACAGTAGCTGCAAATGAAAATGACAATAATCCTTTCAACAGCTTTAAGAAGCTTATTGAGTTCAAATAAATCAAAGTTATTACAGATTTGAGTTATCAACACAGTAGCTGCTCTCCTCCTGCTCGGGGAGAAAACCAAGCTGCCATCACAAACACAAACTCGCTCTATCCTCCCACCTTCTGCCTCTCCTGATAGGCCGGTGAGGCGTCGGGCTCCACGTTGTTGAGCTCCGCCTCCACGCCGTCCAGCCACTGGCTGATGTCTTCGTGGGCGCTGGCGAATCGCGTGGCGAGCTGCAGGGCCTGCTCCAGGGTGCGGAGGGCCTTGCTGCTGCCGGCCGTCATCTCGGCGTAGCGAGACTTGATGCCGTCCAGCTTCTCCTGGATCAGGAGAACCTCCTCACCTGCAGAGCGACACACGGGTCAGACAGAGGAGGTGGGAACGCACGTGGAAAAGATCCTGATGCCCTCATAATCCTGATCGGTCAAGAAGGAGATTTATATCTAATCCTCTCTGCAGTCGCTAGTCCTAACGAGTTCTGTAGCATTTGGTCTAAACATGTAAATAAGACACGTGTGGACCGGGCACGGGCCTCCACAGAGCTGCCTGTCTGCACGGTCTCTAATTCTTAGATGCAGAAGTAATTAAAGTTTCACAATCTTTGCATTTGGAAACACAAGATCTCAACCTGTTTCTGATCATGGAGGCTAAAAGTCAAAAGCTAACACAATAAACACTATGTGATTCTGTGTGTTTGTGTTGGACCCACACCCAGGTGTGTTGTTGCTGAGGGGAAACCACAGTGTTGTGTTACCTGTGGTCTGCTTGAGCAGAGCTTGTCCGTTCTTGATGGCCTGGTCCACCGTCTTCTTCCTGCTCACGATCTCTTCATTCAGCGACTGAGCGAAGACAAAGAACTAAAGTTCACACACGTCCGGATAAAAAGTTAAAACACCAATTCTGAACAACAACGGGAAACTTTTCCAAAAGGTTGAAGTGACGAGTGTGTTTCAATCTGCTCTTTATTCTCATGATCCCACGGCTCATGTGAGATTCAGGCTGCAGGTAATTATTATTTGGTCTCAATCTTTCCCACCACAAAGTGTTTATGGTTTTAAACACATTTAAAACGTGTGTAGACGTGTTTCACTCGGAGGGAAACACCGGCTCCCTCCTCCTGTCATCACGTCCCGGCTTCACCCGAGCTTCTGGTAACACTGTTAAATATTGAGCCTCCATTACATTTCTTTGTCGTTCATTGTGTTGACGAAGTCGTACCAGAGTGTGTTTGTGCTGCTCGGCCAGCAGCTGAGGTTGGTAGTTCTGGACGGAGACCTGACCGAGCCTCTGAGCAACCTCAGCCAGCCAGTTCAGCACCTCTACCTCGTCCTCTCCGAACAGCTGAGCGTTGGCCAGCGCCTGCTCCAATAGGCCGGCTCGCCTCGAGGACCAATCCGTGAGCTCCGAGTGACCCGACCTCACCGCGCCCACTCGCTCGTTCAACCAATCGCGGTCGGCCGGGCAGCTGAGCGGGGTCAGCGATTGGCTGAGGGACTCGAGGTGGTCGACCTCGGCTTCTCTCGAGGACACATCCTCTTGGATCGCCTGGGAAGTGTACGTGTGTGTTTGTGTGTGTGTGTATATCAGTGTGTGTGTGTGTGTTTTATAGGAAGGTGAAGAAAAGTGAGAAAACAAAAGCAAAACAACGGAAAAAACAGATAAAATAATAAGATGATGCAAATGACAAAATCATAGATGAACAGGAAATCATAAACATCAAAGGATGAATGAGACGAACAACAACTTAAATCCAGGAACTCAACTTAAATGAATAAATAAAAACTCAATGAAGACGTGAAGTAGTTTGAGTTGTAAATAAATGTTTGTTGGTTGTTGTGGTTCATTGTTTCAACCGAGTCACACTAAATAAATAAGTTTCCTTTATGTGTGTGTGTGTGTCTGTGTTTTCCCTTCGATTCCTCAAACATCTGGAGTCTCAGCGACATGTAAAGTTAATAAGTTGAACCGGACATGAAGCGACTGAGAGGATTTCTTTGACTCCTAACGTTTTCTTTTGTTTGACTCCACACTCTGAAGTAAGAACAGATCCGGGGTCTGTCACCGAGCGGCCGGACGCTACCTTGTGCTTGGTGATCTGCTGGGAGATCTTGGCCGTCTGGGTTCCCATGGGCTCGGCGGAGCTCAGGCGTCTCTCGGTGGCGCTCAGCCATTCTCCCAGCGGCTCCAGGGCCTCGTGGAAGTGAAGAGCCAGAACCTGCAGCTCCTCCAACTGCCGCTGCCTGAGGGACGAGAGGGAGGGGGGGTGATGAGGTCCAGAGCTTTGATTGGCGTGTTATTACTTTCAGTCGCTCACTCGATGTGTAAATGGAGCCCGACTCTGTGTCACATGGCTGCCAGGTGAGTTTCATCAACTGATCAAATGGATTATTTGTGTGTTTGTGACAGAAAGTGCAACAGAGACACAACAGATGAGTTTTAATATCGATCCCAAGAACAAGCTGCCAGGCATAAAGAATGTTTACACTTTTAATAAGGATTCTCATTTCTATGAGAAGACGAATCTGAGACATCAGAAGTTTTCACGATGACTTTTTTTATTGTGATTTGTGTGTTTGTCCCCAGAAGACACCAACTCTCCTGAATGAAGGGAAAAACCTTAAGAGATTTAATTAAGTAAGTTCAGCAGAGTCCACAGGACAACCTGCTGTTAATGTACGATCACTGATATAAACACATTGACAGTGATATTGTCTTTTCTTTTCAAATGATAAAATTAACGTATGTGCTGTTTTGTGTCTAAATCCATCACAAACTGAAACCCCCCACGAGGGATTATCCACGGCTGCCACATGGAACCTCTTCATAATTACTTAAGTGGAATTCCTTCTTTTCTCACTGCACAGAGAGGTCAGAGGTCAAGTCAGCGATGACAGATTGACACTTTATACCCACGTCCTCCTCGCCCTGAACCCGGCCCCACCCCCCCGACACTGACCTGGCGCTGGCCTTGTCCAGCAGCTCGGTCCATCTCTCCGCCAGCTGGTGGAGCTGAGTCTGGATCTTCTCTCGGTCCTGGGTGTCGGCGGTGGCAGCGATCCTCTCGCCTTCAGCTCGGATCATCTCCACGGTCGGCCGCCGGTCGTCCAACAACCTCTGGAGCAGCTGCAGGAAGACACACACACACTCAGTGATGGTGCAACTGAGCAAGAGAGTACTTCTACAGGAGGTGTTTCTAATATTCAGTCTCACATGAAACCATAAAATGATATACATATAAACTGTAGTCTCAATAAAGACGTAGTACAAAGTATTCTGTGGCAGAACAAAGTTTTGTAAGATGTTGTTTGTGTCATAGAAAAAGTTAATAAGTACAAAAGTAAAGTAACAGATACACCCCCCCCCCCCCCTTTTAGAGGAGCTAACTTCATTAATCAATAAGTCTTTAAACTTTACATCAGTGCTTCAGGAAATAACTTCAGGATATCTTTTGTTCTACAGAATTATTAACGTTGTAATCGACTTGGAGGTATAAAGCAAACTTTCATTCACTTCACTCAGGACTAAACTGTTGTTGCATTAAAAAGCAACAGACAGGAACCTACTTCCTTCCTGCTTCAGATAGCGACCCGCCCCCCCCCCCCCCCCCCCACCCAGTATGAACTGGTCCTCGCTGCTCGGTTCATCTGTGGAATTCACGTCTCTACAGTTAACTCTCCTTTAAGCCAAACACTGACACCACTCTCGGTCACGGACGTAAACACTTGTGATTGATCGCTGGTCAAGACTGGAGCTCTCTGATGTGTACAAACACAGGAAGTGTGTGCAGGATAAACAGGGAAAAGAATCTGTGTGCGTGTGTGTGAGTGTATGTGTGCGGGTGTGTGTGTGTGTGAAAACAATACGAACCCACCATGCGTGCATGGGTCTGTTTTTATGCCAGTGTGACTGGCAGACGGTCAACTGGGGCCGTTTGGATGCCAGGCAGACAGATCATTGACTGTGTGTGTTTGTGTGTGTGTGTGTGTGGGTGTGTGTGTGTGCGCTTGACATTCAAATATCCACTGTTTGTGGTGAAAGGACACTGAGGACGTCTGAATATCAATGTTTGAATTCAAACTCTGGGAAATGGGGGTTTGGTATTTTCAGTGGAAACTTGAATGTGTCCCGGCAGGAGAGTTCAAACACAGAAGAGTGTGGGAGGCAGGAGTTTAGAACTCAAAAGGTCATAGGTTCAAATCCGGAACTGGAAAATGTGAGCAGGCTGAAAACCAATCCTCATCAAACTGAGACCTGAAGATATAAAATACTTGAAAACACAACATATCATATTCTCTTCATCTTCTTTTTACCTTTTGTTCTTGGATCTGGGCCTTGACCACACGGTACTCTGCCGACGGAGGCTTCTGATTGGCCACCAGTTCCTCTGTGTCGCTCAGCCAGCTCAGCAGAGGCTCCAGAGCATCCTGAAATTTCCCACAATGCAGCAGAGCCTCCTGCAGCTGGGCGATCCGCTCTGCCACCTGAACACAGGAGAGACGGGTTAAAAAAACAACAACTGACTCGTTGATTCCTCATCTACAATATCTAATAAAGTGGCTTTCTTTGATGCAGTTGACCAATCAGCTGACACCTTTACTGTGTGTTTGTGTGTCTGTGCGTGTCCGGGTGTCGTACCCTCTTGTTGAACGAGTTCCAGCGGAGGTTGGTGGTCTCCAGGTCGTGCTCCAGCGCCTGCGTGTCCGTGTGTTTGGCGGCGCTCTGGATCAAACCCTGACCCACGGCGTTGACGTGCTGCAGCTTGGGTTGAATACTG
>NC_084961.1:2307595-2314907 GCF_949316205.1 Platichthys flesus
TTCTATTGACCTAGTTTAGGAAGATTTGAGACAGTATTTAAGACTCGTTTAACCATGAAGCGACTTAAAACCAACAAAAGCTGCTGGTTTGCGAAGGGAAAAAATATAATTTCAGATACGTCTGTCTCCCAGTCTGTATATAAACTGCCACTGGTCAGTCTGCACAGTATGTTCCCCTCTCCCCAGTTCATCAAACAGCATGCAAAGCTCGTCCATCTGTCTGTCTGCCTGTTTGTTGTTTGCACATGCACACACACAAAGACAGACACACACACACACACAGACACACACAGTGCTTTAAAATGAGCTCCATATTAATCCAAAGACCTTCTGCTTGTGTCCGCCTGCCAGCGGCGTTTCTCTTATCTCTGCACTAAAGCCCCATGTAGAGTTAAAAGGTGCACCCCCGTGAAAACAATGGCCTCCTCCTCCCAACCTCCCTGTCGCCCGTCACAACTCTTATTGTGTCTGCTTCTTTGTCTTTTTCCAAATCCTGTCACTGTCTGTCCTCGCCATTTTTTCTCTGCCATCATCATTCCTGTTCAATGACCTCCAATCAGCGAGTTAACACGAGCGATTGTTTTTTCCTCGGCGACAAAGAAACGTTGGAGGAGAGAGAAATAAAAGAAGGGAGGCACGTGTGAGAGTCAAGAGAAAGCAACATGCCGGAGAGGTGAGACAGAAACAAAGCAGAGACAGACAAGGGGGGGGGGGGCAGCAGCTCCGGTGTTGGCCCTGGCACATTCTTATCTCATATCTAAGTTTATATTCCCCAGACAACTTCACACACTGTTTGTGTAGCCGTGTTAGCCGAGGCAGCTCGTCCTCACTGAGAGCCAGAGTATTTACCTCTCACCTCCTTATCACAGCAACAAACCGTCCAAGCATGGAGGGGCGGGAGGGGGAGGAGGGGAGGAATTAGGGGCGGGGGGGAGGAAAGTCAGTTGAGCGAGGGGACGGCTGCATGAAGTTCGTCTCAACTTTTTCACCTTGTCAACAAAATCGGGACAAATTCCAAAATCCTCGTCCATTGGTCATCGCTAAAAAGGATTCAGAGTTTCGGTGGTAACATGTTCTAGACCAGGAATCATTTATCTGCTCAGAGGAAACACGTCTTTCTAATAATCTGTTCTCTATTCGTGTATAATCTGTTCTATAAGTGAACAGTTTGTGTCGTCTGTTCAAAAGCTTGTTCTACTGAGTTTGAGCCAAACACAACAAGTCTCCTGGAGTTTATAAAGCACACAAAGTAAAATTGTACTTGCATGCAGGCCTGACGTAGAGCAGACATAACTTTATAGTTTTCCTTCCCAAAAAATATGTCTCATTTTTGTTATTGACTGTAATTCTCCTCTGCTCGATCTGAGGCTGAGCGATCACAACATGTGATTAGATTAAACTGAAGCCAGGGAGGCTGTGACTGAAGAGAGAACAAACAGACGTGGAGCGATCACACACACACACACACACACACAAACACAGACACACACAGACACATATAGAATTCATATTATCATAAAAAGGAAATGAGTTGTGTCAGGTCAGGCAACTTCTTCCTGATGGAAACTATAATAAAATTCATAAAACAGAAAGCACAGAGCACGACGTCATCGTGGGATTGGACCCATGTGTAGAACCTCAGATTATGTCTGCTTGTGTTAAAACCATGTTTTTATCTTCTCTGCCTGAATCTCTACTGACAGGTTTGGAATGTGGGCAGTTTGAGAGCCACTGATCCACAGAGGATCTGGTTTTGATTTAGCCACGACGACATCCTGTGTGTATTTAAAAAAAAAAAAAAAGGAACTGACAACTAATATAATAATATCATGCTGCAGGAATCAGCTTTGAAAACGGAGCCTGTGTGCGAGAAGAAATGTTCAAATCTGGGCCAGACACTGAGTCACAGCAGCTACTGGGAGGCTCGGCTCGAACCCACTGGCCCACTGGGATACAGGTGTACACACACACACACACACATTAACATGCAGTCCACACACTTGAATGCAAACACAGAGGTAGAGGGCAGGGGAACGCTCCCGTGCCACTGTCACATGGACGGTCACATTCTCAGAACCCAAGTCAGATCTCCTGCTCCACTGACTTCCGCCTGTGTTGCTCTGGATGTGTGCACAACGCCTGGACGTGTCCAGCACCCATGACTTTGTGAGGAAACACAACATTCTGTGCCTCGTCAACACAAACAGTGCATGCCCCTGAGACAGACGCCGTTAACTCCGCTCTTCAGATCCACATCGTGAAGAGGCCTGCAGGCACCGGCTCTTCAAGCTTCACACAAACAAACACGTGACCCTGCTCAGATATGTGCATGCACTTCAGATTAGCACTGACCCCCACCCAAACCCAAACCCAAACCTACACACACACACACACACACACACACACACACATCCACCGAGTGGCCCTGAGAGAAGTTTCCCACAAGCCGCAAAGCCCCCCCCCCCTCCCCCCTGTGCATCATATTGCAATCATCTAAAGCCCCACTACTGAAACACAGCTATCTAATTATGGCGTCTACATAACTCCCCCCCCCCCCCCGCGCCCGTACCACCCAGCATACATTTTCCATGCTATGTTTACATGAGTTGCACGAAACGCTCGGCTCCCCGGCTCCAATTCTTTTTCCACGCTACGTCGTGACTCGGCCGCATCGAATCCTTTCAATTTCAAAAAGCTAATTTCTGCTGAGCGAATCCTCTTCACCTCACAATCTTCTTTCATTAGACAAAGTAGATCAATAAACCAACGTGTCTGAAGGTCAATTCAATTCCTTGGCACTAAAATCTATGTAATATCTAGATAAGTGCATCTACAGGATAAAGAGAAGTAAGCACCTCGCAGAGATTTAGTATTTTCCCATGTTACATCAGGACTGCACATAGAAAAGCTCCACGGTCTAAACTAGAGACATCAGCTCATAGATTCCAGACAAATACAACTGACCAATATCATTTTCACATGGAAATAATTATCTTAGTTATTTATCAAAGTTTTCAAAAGAGCGCATACCTCTGCCTGAGCGTCATCATCACTGAATGGTAAAATATCTGTTGATTCATCCTCTGCTTCCGAGCTTCGTCCTGATTCTAACAGGGGGTCCGTGTGCCAAGCTGTGGCCCCTGTCTGAGGCTCCTCTTCTTGGGGTCTGTGGACCGGCCCCTGGCTTGTCTCTGGCAGTGTAAACAGACTCTGTAGCAGGCCTGGTTCAAGTTGGTCCCAGGCCTGGTCCCTGGACATGAGCTGAGGAAAGTCCAGAGCGGAGCCGTCCGACTCCCAGTCACTGTCCCCTGTCATGGAGCCGAGGACAAACTCTACCCCATCCATTCCAGACTGGGTCCCTTCAGAGTACGAGTCCATGTCCAGCTCCTGAGTGTCCTCGCAGGCTGAGCCCACATCTGAGGGCCCAGGCTGGGGCCGTTCAGGTGCTGCCATGTAAACAAAGCTGTCAGGGGAAAGGAAGGCTCCGTCCTCGTCCTCTGGGTCTTGGCAGCAGGCAGGTTTGGGGACAGGACTTGGGGGAATGGAGTCCACAAGTGGAGAGGGGGGGCAGTCATTGGGGCACTGGGGAGGTGCAGACACAGCCAGGTAAACAAAACTATCTGATATCACAAAGGCCTCTGAGTCTTTACTGTCCAGACCTGCACCACAAGAGTCTGATTTAGAGGGAGACTGAGGTAAAGAGAACGGGGGTGCACAGTCTGTCTCTTGAGGGACTAGTGGAGGAGCACAGTCTGAGTTTGGGGAGCTAGTTCTCACTTCTGTTGACAGATGTGAGTCTTTTTCGGATATGTCCACTTCTGAGACTTCATTTGTCGGGACAGCAAAGTTCTGAGTCTCCGATGAAGAGGACGTCTCTTCTGTGTCACAAGTGGTTTCCATGGCAGGTTCACTGATCTCCGAGGGGACAGGATCGTCCTGACAGGAAGTTTGAACGTCAACATCCTTTCTACATTCACTGTCGGTTTCTTTTTCAACCGTGTGCAGAGGCTCATGGGATTGATCCATGAGAACTCCCTCGCTGCTGTCCAAACTTGGCTCGGATTGGTCGTACACATCCCACTCTGTTCCTAGCTCCTCTTCCTCTTTAGTTTCTCCTTCATCCTGCTCGGTTTCCTCCTCCACTTGTTCCAGCTCCTCAGCGTAAGGGTTCAGAGGGCAGCGAGATGGAGAGGCGGCTCTTTCTCCACAATCTTCCACATCCCGCTCTGACGATGCCCCGCTATCTGGGTCGGTTTCAGTCTGGGCAGGTTTCCCTGGTTCACAGTCTGTCTGAGTGATGTCACTAATACCAGTTCTGTCCGGTTGGGACATGTGGACACCGCTGGAGTCTGACTCCACTTGTTGGCCGAGAGCTGAGTCTGTTGGGTAACTCATTTCTTCCTCCTCAACCTCTGCCTTATCCTCAGTAAAGTCAACATCACAGTCTTCATCAATTAAACCATGTTCCTTTTCACAGTCCTGAGCTCGCATCAGGTCAAAGTTCCCAATATCCTCTAAGTGCTCAAAGTGAATTAAGTCTGTGTCCTTTGCATCATCCTGAAAATCAGAGGCCAAGCTATCGGGCTCTTGAGCGTTTACTAGAGGAAGAGTTCCTTGAAAATCTACCCAGACAGTCTCTCCTTCCTCCTCTTTCTCCTCTTCCTCTACACAAGGGAGTGTGTAAGGATCGAGAGGTTCAGGGTCTACACTCATCTCCACCCCCTCCTCCCCTTCATCCTCCAGACATTGCCTCTCCAGCTCTAGGAAGAGGTCATCTGATTCTGCTGCTGAGCTGGGGCAAGGTGAGGCACTGGGGGCCCCAGGGCCTCCAAACCCTGTAGGGGGAGTCAATAAAGGCCAATGTCCAGAAGAGCCAGTTAAATCCCATCCCTCTGATTCCAGTATCTCCTTATCCCAAGACTGGTCAATAATCTCCCTGTTCTCTAATTTGAGAACCGCCTCCCACTCCCGTTCCTCTCTCTGAACTCTCTCCTCTTCTTTTTGTTTTTCGTTTTGCCATGCCTCCTCCCTCTCGGGTATTTCGCTGCCCTCTTCCTGTTCTTCATCCTCGAGATCCTCAAGTATCTTGCGCTCATCCTCCTCAAATTTGAGCTCAGAGGCTGTTCGTTGTCTGAGCTCAGTGCCCGGGGCGCCCCAGCCCAGCAGCCCCTCATCACCTCCCTCCTGACTAACACAGGGGGAGAGAGGCAGACCTCCATACACCAACCCCTCCTCCTCCTTTAGGAATGGAGATGGGGGATCGAGGAGGTAAAGGGATTCTTCATCTGTGTTGCTCTCCTCACTTAAAAGAGGAGGCAAAGGGGGGAGCACTGGGAAGTTGTGCCTCAGCCCCACCTGGGCTCTTTTCCCTGTTGTCATACCGCGGGGCCAGGTACGGGCCTTGGTGGGCGGGCAGAACACTGGTTTTGGTGGGAGGAGAGGTGCACTGTCCCCCAGGTCCTGGTCCAAAAGAGGGGAGTCCCTCTCTGAATCTGAGGTCTTAACTAACTCAAGCGGCTCCTCTGGGATCTGCCTGATGACAGCTTTAGAGGAGCTAGTGGTCCGTCTGTGCTGCTGCACTCGTCTCTCTACCGGTTTACTAATACTGGGGCTGTGCTCTGGTGTGTTTCTGGAAACCTGGGGCGACTGGTTTTGACGTAAGGTAGGTAACTGTTCTTTGGAAGGAGACGACACCACGTGAGTGTGTTTGTGTTGTTTCTGCAGCAAAGGATGAACTTGTCTCTGCCTGCTGAGAGGATGCTGCTGGAGAGGAGGCACGGGACTCACTGTGGGGGTGAAAGCAGGCGAGGAGGAGACGGGAGGAGTGTGGGGAGCAGACGATAGAGGGGAGGGGGTGTAAGGAGGCAAGGTTGGAGTGGATGAGGTAGGGGTGGATGGGGGTAGGTGGAAAGAAATGGGCTGCAGGGGAGAAAGAGGAATCCCTGCACTAGACGAACGCTTCTCTGATCCTTCAACAGACGAAAACTCAAGTCTCTCAGCAAACTCTGGATAACTCGGGGGCATGAAGGCTTTCCAAGAGCGCCGGTTGGGATTGTCCTTCTTATCGCCACCTTGATGCCGCCTCTTCACCACTGCGGCCACGCCCCCCGAGGCAGATGAGGGCGCAGCGATTGGCAAACCGGAACCCACAATGCCAACTGGTGGAGACATAATCTGAAGATCCCCAGTTAGCTTTAAGGCATCAAAGATCACCCTCTCGTCAAGTTTCTTCACTCCTCCGGCATTATCTACACTCCTGGAGACGAACACACCACCGATATCAGTTCCAATGGTGCCATTGCTGGATAGTGTACTTCCCTCTCCTCTCCCCTCCCCCCCAGAACCCAGCGTACTCCGAGAGGGCTGACACAGTTTGGCCCCTTGGTCAATCTGCTCATTGATCCTCATGGTATCATAGATGGATCTCTGGGGGACGTAGCAATCCTCGATGTACGCCTCGTCCTCATCACCTTTCCCGAGGCAGCGAGGGTTCTGCCTCAGGCAGTCCGGACGGCTCAGAGGTTTCCCCATTGTGTCCTTTTCACTTCTCCAGGTCGGCCACAGACACCGGGTTGTGTGTGTGAGTTAAGGTGTAGGTGTGGCACGGCACTTACAGAAACGAAACTTAAAATACTAGACAAAAAAAGGGTCTTTGAGGAAAATGAATTCCTTCACTTTCAAATGTCCTCAGTCCAATAATCCACAGAATCACACAGTCCATTTGGCTGCATAACAAAAATCCTTCAGGTTTCACATTATAACAAATACAAATGTCATCATCCACATTGTCCTTCAGCTGAAGAGGTCTGATGCTCTCGTCTATGTCACTTCAACACTTGTGCCTTTCCGTGGTCTGTCCGAGATGCTGTGTGGCCTCGGCGAGGGAGTGAGAGTGACAGCCCTCCTCCACAGCACCATATTAAATCAGCAGCTCTGTTTATCCGAAACGCTGTCAGGAATGAGGGAGAGCTGGAAGGATGGACAGAGAGAGGGAGGGAGAGAAGCAGTCATCATCATCTCCCTATCTCCTAGTCAGAGGAGAGGTGAGTACCAGACAGGTGACATCCACTTGTCTTGCTGTCAGAAACAAAAAGTCCTGCTCTCTCTTCCATCTTCATATGAAGCCAATGAATCCTTGACCCCCTTTTTCTTTTTGTACCCTTCCTATGCTCCTGCCTCCTTCCTCTCCGGTCTCCTGTCTGTGGCACAACAGGAAAAGGCAGAGAGGGCTTGGACGACTCCAACAGTCTTGGTGAGACGCGAGCAGGGAAGTGTAAAAGTCTCCTTTTAAGGTGAGAAAACCCACTCTCTG